>NW_024070204.1:15868307-16002646 GCF_014754425.2 Oryx dammah
CTAGAGAGTAGCCCCCACTAGCCACAACTAGAGAGTAGCCCCCACTAGCCGCAACTAGAGGAAGCCAGAGCAAGGCAACGAAGACCCAGCACAGTCAAAAATAAATAAATAAACTTATAAAAATAAGCAAAAATAAAAAAGAGGCAGGTATAAATATTTCCGAAAGAGTTAGGATACTGATGAGGATACTGATACCTTGTACTAAACGTTAATAAATCCTTTCCAATACCCTCCTGGATTTTTAAAAATTGAATGAGGCATGTGCACGTGTAATCATATGTGTGTGTGTGTGAGAGAGAGAGAGAATTAGGCTAGGGACTTGGATTTCTAACTGCCTAATATAGCAGTTTGCTTAGAGCTGAGCATCATGAATTTTCATTGAGCTTCACACCACAAACAAATTGATAATTTTGAATGGGAATTCTGTCTGCAACATAATAACCTAGGGTCAGACATTGGACCCTCTCAGAATATTTATGTCTTTGATGATTTATTTTAACAATCTGTCTGAATATTAACATTCCAATAAGCCTAGTTTTTTTTTTTTTCAAAACTGAATTCTTTTCAATAGGCACATGTGAGTTAACATTTTTCCCTCAAATGTCTCATTGAGGAGCAGAGAATAGTTCAATATTCTTTTCCCAGTGTGGTATCACTAGTGCATTATCTCCTTCAAATGACAACCTTTGGCAACAATTCAGATCAGATAAGGCCTGTTATTTATTTAAGGTCCTTTAAGAGCACAGCCAATTAGAGACTTTTGAATAGTACTCCCATCACTGAGGTTTCCTAGAAAGGGCTCAGTAATGGGGTTTTAGAGCTCCCGTTACAAGGCATGGCAGGTTGCCTGTTCTCAAAGGGATGTTTATTTTTGGAAATCTGTGATTCTCTTGTTAGACTCACACTCCTTTGATTGTAGGTGTTTCAAAGAAACCTGAGCCCTTGTCCAGATATTTCTATAAAACCACCTACTTCCCCCCATCCCCTCCCTGACAGAGGTGGCTGGCAAGAAAAAATTCAGTAAAAATAAGTTTGATAAAACTACTCTGCTTGATTCAACTGACTTCATATAAATAGTTCATCAAATTTCTATTAATGAAGTACTCCATTAATTCATTCATTCAGCCAATTTATTGAGGGCTTACTGTAGTCAAGGCAATAGGTAAGTTCTCTACTCTGATTTGATAGCAAGCAAATGGACAGTGAGCACACATACATGTATAACATACGTGTGTCAACAACATCAGATAGCAGGCAAAGGCCAGGCTGAAAATCCCCACAATGTGATGGGCTAGACAGTGATAAAGCCAGTACCCTAGCTGAAGGAGTTTACATGTCTCATTTAGGAGTCATTTACGTGAGGTCCATGTGATCAGAAGGAGTTAAGCTGGTGATGACCTAGGGACGAGTATTCAAGGTTGAGAGAAGAATTGCTTCAAAACCCCCACAGTTAGATGGGCTTGGCATGTTGGAGGAAGAGAAAAAAAGTCCATGTGATGAACTTCAGGCAGAGGGGTTTAGAGAAGTGGGCAGGGTCTCCATCATGGACAACTGTAGGTCAGAAGAAGTTTAGATCTTATTTTAAGTGCTGCTGCTGCTGCTAAGTCGCTTCAGTCGTGTCCGACTCTATGCGACCCCATAGACTGGTTATTGAAGAGTTGTAATTGGAAGAATGTCATGACCTAATTTAACTTTTCTGTGGCAAATGAATAAAAGGAAACAAGAGAGGAAGTAGGGAGATCAATTAAGAGGCAATTATAGTAGACTAGAAGAAGGAAATGACAATCCACTCTATTATTCTTGCCTAGAGAATCCTGTGGACAGAGGAGCCTGACGGGCTGCTGTCCATAGGGTAGCACAGAGTCAGACATGACTGAAGTGACTTAGCATGCAGACATGCATTGAAAAAGGAAATGGCAACCCACGCCAGTATTCTTGCCTGGAGAGTCGCAGGGACAGAGGAGCCAGGTGGGCTTCTGTCCATGGGGTTGCACAGAGTCGGAAGCAACTTAGCAGCAGCAACATAGTAGACTAGGCCAGTGACTCCAGTTGTAGAGAACGCTGAGCCTGGAGAGTGAGGGAGGGGGCACTGGAGAAAAGAAAATATTTATGTTTATAGATATATACATATGTATGTCTATATATGCATATACCTCTATGTATGATTTAAATTTCTTCCTTTAAAGTTTCTGTTTCTATATTATATGTTTCTATACTGTAATATGCATATCTACCATTGTAGATATGTTATTCATAAAGAAATCAACATACAAGGACTTTTCTGGTGATCCAGTGGTTAAGACTTTGATTTCTAATGCAGGGGGTGCAGGTTCGATCCCTGGTCAGGCAACTAAGATCCCACATGTCTTGTAGCCAAAAAACGAAACCATAAAACAGAAGCAATATTGCAACAAATTCAATTAAGACTTTAAAACTGGTCCACATTAAAAAAAAAGAAAAAAGAAAAAAGAAATCATACCTAATGACGAGTGTGTGTGCTCAAAAAGATACTTTTTCTATGTCACTATGAGCCAAAGGTTTTGGAAGTCTTCGGTCAAGGGGTCAAATGATAATGACTTGGATTTGGTGGTGATAGTGACTTGGATTTGGTGGTAATAGTGGAGGTAAAAGGCAGTAGATGCATTTGGGATAAGGTGGGAAGATAAAGTTAAAAGAATCTGTTGATGATTGAGTTGTGCTAGTGGAGAAGGAAATGGCAACCCACTCCAGTGTTCTTGCCTGGAGAATCCCAGGGATGGGGGAGCCTGGTGGGCTGCCGTCTATGGGGTCCCACAGAGTTGGACACGACTGAAGCGACTTAGCAGCAGCAACAGCAACAGTGTTGTGCTAGAATCAGCATGGGGCCATGGGAACATGTATGGCTCAAGACACAGCCCAGCCCTCAGGGAGCCCTGTAGGATATTCCTGACTCAGGAATGAGGATGCAACAATTTTTGAGTTTTTGTTTCCTTATCACTTTCACCTATGATGTGACTCACATTTCCTTGAGTAAAAATAAATTTCTCTTCATGTCCAGGTGACCTCTTTGCACAACTCTCGGGGCCACCATTAGCAGTATATTCTCTGGGGTTGTGTTTCATGAAGTTGTCCTCCAGGACAGAACATTCAGTATCATACATTGAAAAGCTGTTATGTGCATGTGTATGTGTAATCCTTGAGAATCTTTTCCAGTAGAATGTCTCTAATTTAGGTTTATTCTACCCCTACCCTCTCCATCTCCTACTGCCAAATGAGAGTCTTTCCTTGAGACTATGGAAATGAATGAATAATTTGAGATTGACCAACTACTTTATGGCTGAGAATTCAGGTCTCAAGGAAGAGCAGCAACCTTAAGGTGGGACTTGGGGCTATGAGCGGAGGCTCTCATTTGTTCTTAGTGAATCTGCTTATAAAAGAGTACAGGAACTTCCTTGGTGGTCCAGCGATTTTAAGACTTTGCCTTTCCACTGCAGGAGGTGTGGGTTCAATCCCTGGTTGGGGAACTAAGATCCCACATGCACGTGGCCCCCAAACCAAAACATAAAACATAAATAATATTGTAACAAATTTAATAAAGACTTTAAAAATGGTCTACATAAAAAAAAAAAAAAAAAGTAACCCTGGGTTTCCACATGTGATCTGTTTTTGCCCTTGGTCAGGCTGGATGTCACTCATAATACACACCTGCTCACTTCATCCCGTCCCCAGCCTCCAAATAACCTACCCACACTAATGGCATTAGTGAACTAGGTGAAATCTTGAACACTATGTCCCCAGAATATGTTTGTCCTTTCCTGAGTCACTCTCATCTCTGCATTCAAAGAATCTTTTCCTCAGGCAGCCCTGGGCCTGTCTTCATTCCGTTCAGCCTCCTTTATCACACAAAACTGTTCCCTTCTTCAGGGCACAGGTTACTATGCGCTCTTCAAATTATGTTCTGGACAAACCAGATCCCTCACTGAGATGGAATTTGTATAACAACTTCTACAAAGATAAAACTTCATGTTGTTACAGGGAGATTGCAATAATTGTTGAGTTAACAATGGTATGCAGATGACATCACCCTTATGGCAGAAAGTGAAGAGGAGCTAAAAAGCCTCTTGATGAAAGTGAAAGAGGAGAGTGAAAAACTTGGCTTAAAGCTCAACATTCAGAAAACGAAGATCATGGCATCTGGTCCCAACACTTCATGGGAAATAGGTGAGGAAACAGTGGAAACACTGTCAGACTTTATTTTTCTGGGCTCCAAAATCACTGCAGATGGTGATTGCAGCCATGAAATTAGAAGACACTTACTCCTTGGAAGAAAAGTTATGACCAACCTAGATAGCATATTCAAAAGCAGAGACATTACTTTGCCAACAAAGGTCTGTCTAGTCAAGGCTGTGGTTTTCCCAGTGGTCATGTATGGATGTGAGAGTTGGACTGTGAAGAAAGCTGAGCGTCGAAGAATTGATGCTTTTGAACTGTGGTGTTGGAGAAGACTCTTGAGAGTCCCTTGGACTGCAAGGAGATCCAACTAGTCCATCCTAAAGGAGACCAGTCCTGGGTGTTCATTGGAAGGACTGATGCTGAGGCTGAAACTCCAGTACTTTGGCCACCTCATGAGAAGAGTTGACTCATTGGAAAAGACCATGATGCTGGGAGGGATTGAGGGCAGGAGGAAAAGGGAACAACAGAGGATGAGATGGCTGGATAGCATCATCAACTCAATGCACATGAGTTTTCGGTGATCTCCGGGAGTTGGTGATGAAAAGAGAGGCCTGGTGTGCTGCGATTCATGGGGTCGCAAAGAATTGGACACAACTGAGCGACCGAACTGAACAATGGTATTGTTGCTATGTTGAAATGAACTCCTAATGACTGGCTGATGGATGAACTCTCAGAATAGGATTTATATTTACATTAGAGACCCCCTTATCTATTAAATTTGCAAACGGAACCTTCACTTTGTTCTGATAGCACAGTGTACTCTATTTATCCTGAGGTGAAGAACACACAAGTCTTTTTTCCTAAGAAACAGGAAAAGTATCTTTTATAATGTTACAATGTTTTAGTTTTTCATGGTAACCAAAGCACTAGGCAAGCAGTTAAAACAGATTTTTTTGTTGTTACTATGACAGTAAGGAGGTTTATATTATAGTAGATTAAAGCAATTTTTTAAGAAGGACAGAAAGTCATTATTTTCTAATGAAAAACAGGGAAAAAACTACTTGCCATTTTGTTCCTATTGCTGTTTTGGGGGAGAAACTAAAGGCTTAGACTCTGTGTTTTGGTCTTGAACGCTTGAAAAGCAGTAGAAACAAGACTCCTGCACTCTCACAACTGCAAATCACCATAGGATAATTGAACATATATGCAGGAAATAGCTCAAGATACTTGGTGAATTGATAGAAGCTAAGTGGACAATTCATTCATTTGACAAATACCGTTAGTAGCCCTGTGTAAGAACAGCAGTATGTCAGTATTGGCGTTTGAGTAAAAGATGAAAATATAAGTTGAAAATATAAAACTTTCAAGCGTTGGGCAGTTGTCAACTGCCTCCTGCATTTTGAGCATCCTCATAATGTCTGGAGAGTTCACCACCTATATTAGTTTTCTGTTGCTGTTATTTAAAAATTACTACAAACAGTGATTTCACAAGAGTCAGACATGACTTAGTGACTAAACCACAGTGATTTAAAAAACACAAATTGGTTGTCTTACAGTTTTGGAGATTGGCAGTCCAAGATAAGTGTCTCTGAGTTAAAACTAAGGCACCATAGGCCAGCGTTCCTTCTAGTCTTTAGAATCTGTTTCCTTGCCTTTTCCAGCTTCTAGAGCCTGCCTGTAGTCCTTCAGCTGATGCTCCATCCTCCGTTATCAAAGCCAGCACAGGATCGCCAGCTCCCTCTGTGTTCACTGCTTCCATCACCACACCTCCTCGTCTGTTCCTCTGAATCTCCTGTCTTCATCCCATAAAGATGCTTGGAATTAGACAGTGCTTGTTACTCAGTCGTGTCTGACTCTGCGACTCCATGGACTGGAGCCCATCAGGCTCCTCTGTCCATGGGATTCCCCAGGCAAGAATAGTGGAGTGGGTTGGCATTCCCTTCTCCAGGGGATCTTCCTGACCCAGGGCTCTAACCTGGGTCTCCTCTACTGCAGGCAGATTCTTTACTGTCTGAGCCACCAGGAAGAACTAAGGCCCACCCAAATAATCCAGGATGATTTTCTCATCATGAGAGCCTTAATCACATCTTTAAAGTCTCTTTTACCTTGGAAGGTAACATATTCTTGGGTTCTGGGGATTAGAAGATGGATGTCCTTGGGAACCATCATTCTGTGGGCCATGTCACCTTTAAGTTCACAATCTGGACCTTAATGTAGGAGCTTTCTCCCCCTGCTTTCTTTGTCAGTTCACGTGCATGCTAAGTTGCTTCAGTTGTGTCCAACTCTTTGCGATCCCATGGGCCGTAGCCCGCCAGGCTCCTCTGTCCATGAGATTCTCCAGGCAAGAATACTGGAGTGGGTTGTCATTTTCTTCTCCAGGGGATCTTGACCCAGGGATCGAACCCACATCTCCTGCATTGGCAGGTGGGTTCTTTACCAACAGAAAAGCCTTTACCACCTGGAAAAGCCTGGTACCAAACTGAGGAGAGGCATGGGAAGATCCTCGGAGGAGGGAATGGCTCCCCACGCCAGTATTGTTGCCTGGGAAATCCCATGGGCAAAGGAGCCTGGTGGGATAAAGGCCATGGGGTCGCATAGGACTCGGACACGACTGAATCACCTTAGCACAGAGGCACCCATGTGACCAAGGAGATACAAATGAGATGCATTTGTGCTGAAGTTGAATTTATAGTGAACCCCCCAACGAAATGGAGGTCTTGCATGTGGTTTTCATCCTGACTTGGTTGGGAAGCTGACAGTTGAAAGAGAATAGATGGAAAGTATGGCTGGTCTCTGGGGAGTGACCTGCTATGCTGGATCCTTTTTTTTGGGATAATGTCAGTAGCCTCTAGGTCATAGATGGTATAACTTGGGTTTTGTGCCTGGTCACTTAACTAACCTATAAACCTATTCTTTGACTCATCTGAAGATTCTGAGAGCTACATATTATCCTGGACTAAATTCCTTTTCTGCTTAAATAGCCAATTTGCTGTAGTTAGGAGTTAACAACCCTGAATAATGTAATTTATCACAATAAGGACCATCTAATGTGGTCCAAGTTAGAGCCACAGGCATGCATCAGTGTTTAAAAAGCAGCATGGTAGTGCCCTAATCAAGGAAATAAAGCATAAACACCTCATCCAAAACCCCCATCCTAATATTCTCTGGAATCTAAAAATAAAATCTTTACTTCTCAGTTCCTCAGCTGGATACTTCCCCTGTTCCAGATTAGTAGCTTATTCATGGCTTTATTAGTAACATGAAGATATTGACTTTTTCTCTGCTCACTGAATAACAAATCAATTCTTTCTAGTATAAGTTTCTTTCTCTCTCCTAAAACTGGAGTAGAATTGTTTGTATTTCTAAATTTCTAGACCTACCCTCCGGTTGTTTCTTTTAAAAAGATTTTATTAAAGGTCTTTATAGAGCAACATCCAGACTCCAAATCTAGTGGCCAAGGAGACCACTATTATGCTGTGAGTGCTGGCTGGGGCATGGCAGGTAACTCTGGCTTCCCACCCTTCTCTTCGGAGGTGGGGGTGGTGGGCAGTATTTCATCTTTGGGTTCCAGACTGTTGATGTGACCAGGCAGAGGCTTCTTGCATGCGTGCATGCTGAGTCGCTTCAGTCATGTCCGACTGTTTGTGACCCTGTGGACTGTAGCCCACCAGTCTCCTCTGTCCATGGGATTCTCCAGGCAAGAATACTGGTGTGGTTGCCATGCCCTCCTCCAGGGGATCTTCCCAATCCAAGGATTGAACCTCTGTCTCTTAAGTCTCCTGCATTGGCAGGCTGGTTCTTTACCACTACCCCTGGGAAGCCCTAGGGACTTCTAAGGGCCAGTCTTATCAGTTGAGTCCTAAGGCAGCATGATCTTCATCTTGATGTCCAGCACAATCTGTCTGAGCAGCACATGGCACACAGCAGTGTCAACATCACAGTTAACAGGGTCCTCACTGTGGACCATCAGGCCATCCACAAACTTCATGCATTTAGCTCTCTGTCCTTGGAGTTTCCCAGACACCACGACTTCACAGTCCTTGACTCTACTCTCCGTGATGAACCACAGCATACCAGAACAGGCCCTAGCACTGCCAGGCCTCCTGGGAGCTTGTAACGCAGACACAATGCCTGGGCAAGGATAGACAGACCTCTTGTGGCCGCCTTTCCAGCATAAAGTTCTACGCTGCCCTTAGAGAAGCCAATCTCTCCTGAACCACCAAGAACATTCTGTATCCTGGTGGCCAAGATAATGATTTCTGTCCTGATTGATGTAACTTGGACTTCAACCCCAGAGTACCCATCTTCAGCCAGCTCTCACATGAGAAACTCGTTCAGTTGAGCTTTGAAGATGCCATCAGTGACAAACTTCCTCTTCTTGGAAATCTGCACCACCATCTTGCCTTCATGCTCTGCTGAAAGGAAAGTACCCTCTGGTTCTTAATTTAGCTGATTTTTCTTTGGAAGCTCAAAGATGGCAGTTTTGACTGTTTACTCCCAAATTCTTAGAGGTACCTGACTTGTGTAGTTACATTTTCTTTTTAGATTTTTTTCTTTGTTAACAGCTTTCTCCCCTTATTTGTTTACATCTATAGAACTCCGGGAGTTGGTGATGGACAGGGATGCCTGGTGTGCTGCGATTCATGGGGTCACAAAAAGTTGGGCACAACTGAGCGACTGAACTGAACTGAACTGATAGAATACAATGAGTGAAAGTCACTTGGTCATGTCCAACACTTTGTGACCCCACGGACTACACAGGCCATGGAATTCTCCAGGCCAGAATACTGGAGTGGGTAGCTTTTGCCTTCTCCAGGGGATCTTCTCAGTCGAGGGATTGAACCCAGTCTCCTGCACGGCAGATGAATTCTTTACCAGCTGAGCCACCAGGGAAGCCCCTATAGAATAGATTGACTATAGAATAGAATTAAACATGCATTCAGAAAATAATTTCTTGGATCATGATAAGAGACTGAAGGTTTCTGGTTCAAGAAGGCAAAGTAGGAGGAGCGTGACCTTGCCTCCTTCTATGAATGCACCAAATCAACTGCTATGCTTGGAACAATTTCCTCTTGGGGCAGAGTGGTGGGGGGAAGGTAATAAGATATGGAGTATTGCTATCACATCACAAGTCTGTATCTAGTAGACAATAATGGATGAAAAATAATAAGCACATATTGAAACTACTAATCAAGGTAGTTGAGGTGAAGGAAGCTATCTTCTACTTTTGTAGAAATTTAGATGGCATTCTGTGACATTTTGGCAAATTTTAGAGGTGTAAAGCTTAGCTAAAAACAGCTTTCAGGCTCCAGTTATTAATAGACTCATCTTTAGTGAACCAAAATAATAGTTTTCACATGTAAAACCAAGGTCCCCTAGCAGTTCTTCTGTGCTGAATTTTTCCCAAGCCCGTGGACTCTGCAATTACTAAGGTTTAAGGTGGTGTATGACAGTTTGATAAGTAGGACAGTAACATACAACTGTGATCAAATCATAGCCCTTCCACACTGAAGGTAGTTTGAAAAATACCCTTTCTTTGATCTCTTTCAAGTGAAACTAATGAGTGTTTATTTATCAGACACTGACAACATGCCCGACATTTTCATAGATCTTACCAGAAATAAAAGAAAAAACTCCCAAGGTCTTGCCTTCTCAGGAATTTAAAATTTAATTGGAGAAGGAACATTTTTATTTAAGGAAAACTAAGGAATGAAATGGGCTTCCCTAGTGGCTCAGACTGTAAAAAATTCACCTGCAATGCTGGAGATGTGGGTTCAGTCTCTGGGTTGGGAAGATCTCCTGGAGAGGGGAATGGCTACCCACTCCAGTGTTCTTGTCTGGAGAATTCCATGGACAGAGGAGCCTGATGGGCTATTGTCCATGGGGTCACAAAGAGTCAGACATGACTGAACAACTAATCACACCAGCACAGAAAGAGTAAAATATGACCATGTGTGGAATTGAATGCAAAACCGAGGGCTACAGACTGTGTCTTACCTAACTTAGGAGTTTAGACAAAGGACAGAGGAATGATGGCTAGAGGGAGCCATTTGAGAGGGTTTTCTTGAGAATGGTTATGATGTAGGCTTCTTCTCCAATTAAATTAGAATATGAATTAAATAATATACATGTGAATTAAATGCATGTTTAATAGAATATGAATTAAAGAAGGCTAGCACTTTCAGGATAAGAAGTAATCCAATCAGATTAAATCAAGAAAAATAAAAACCACTTAAGATATTTCCAGCAGAGAGGTATTTAATATAGGGAATTAGGTTTCAACATTATTAGAGGGAATTTGCTGGTGGTCCAGTGGCTAAGGCCCCACGCTCCCAAGGCAGGGGGCTCAGGTTCGATCCCTGGTTGGGAAACTAGATCCTATATGCGGCAACTAAGACCCAGTGCAGCCATATAAATAATTTTTTAAAGAAAGCTTAAAATAGTTATTGGAAAGGTTGGGGGAACAGAAAAGGAAGTGGTGTTCTCAGACGTAAGTAACTACAGGGAAATACAGCCAGACGTGCAGTCCTGAATCCCTGCCTCTCAAGCGTCCTGTGATGGTCTGTTACTTCACTCTAGCCCGGGTGTAGTGCACCCACCAGGGATCTTTGTAGCTACTGTGATGGCCTGAATAAGAAAGGTTCCTACTTGTCTTCAACCCTCTAATCTCACGAGACAGCGTCTTGTTGGCAGAACCTTAACTGAACCTGATAGCAAAGGAGTCTGAAATGCAGCCTCTGGTCTTCTAGCCCCTGCTAAGCACCAACAACAGACACTACCTGGTGAGATGTGGCATGGTTGATGCAAGTGCTATTTTAGAAAGATTTCTCTGGTAGTAACTGAAGTCCCAGGTCCCCACTGATGCTCCTCCCTACCCCCTCCCAACCCTACTCTGCATGCTAAGTTGCTTCAGTCATGTCAGACTATTTGTGATTCTATGGACTATAGCCCTCCAGGCTCCTCTCTGTCCATGGGGATTCTCCAGGCAAGTGGATTGCCATTTCCCACTCCAGGGGATCTTCCTGACCCAAAGATCAAACTCACGTCTCCTGCATTGGCAGACAGGTTCTTTACCATTAGCACCACCTGGGAAGCCCAAACCATACTCTATCCCTTTTCAACTGTCTTTGGGTTTTTGCATACTTGTTTTTACATCTTAGTTTTATCTCCTTAACTGGATTTTTAAAGTCTGGGAGCACAACTTCATTTATTAATAAATAGCAGTTTACTGTACAAGAAACAAAATACCTTTGCAATGTTGATGGCAGAGCAGTGGACAAGATACCCATGATCTGCTCTAAGAAGGTTATGGTTTAGGGGAGGAAGGTGAAGATATAGAAATAAATGGATATTTCATATTACAAGGTGATAAGTCCTATGAGGAAAAAGTAGGGTTAAATGATAGATAAGGACAGTGGTGGGGGTGTGGAGAGGCTATTTTAAATGTGGTAGCCAGGCAATGGCACCCCACTCCAGTACTCTTGCCTGGAAAATGCCATGGACAGAGGAGCCTGGTAGGCTGCGGTCCATGGTGTCATGAAGAGTCGGACGCAACTCTCACTTTTCACTTTCATGCATTGGAGAAGGAAATGGCAACCCACCTCAGTGTTCTTGCCTGGAGAATCCCAGGGATGGGGGAGCCTGGTGGGCTGCCGTCTATGGGGTCACACAGAGTCGGACACGACTGAAGTGACTTAGCAGCAGCAGCAGCAGCAGCAGCAGCCAGGGCAGGGTTTTCTAAGAGGCCCTGTAGGATATGAGAGGGGGAGCCAGGTACATATCTAGGGAGAGAGGTTTCCAGGCAGAAAAAATAGCAAAGTTAGAGTTGATCCTGGCTGGAGGGAAGCCAAAGAGTCCAGTGATGCTGGAAGGAAGAGAGCACGGGAAGGTGGTTAGAAATAAGATCAGAGTGGGGGCAGGGATGGGAAACGATGTGTCAGACAGACATGTAGTTTTTGCATTCTTCACAGAGTTGCTTTCAATTGGGAAGACAACAGTTAACCTCAATTTTCAAATCCAACACCCACTTCTCCAACATTATCTTTTTCCCTTTTGTATTTTATTTTCCCTTCTCTCTGATGCAAGTCTGTAGCTATATTTATTTTTCCTTTTATTAAATTGCAAGGACCACTTGCCAGAATGAAGTATACTTGGGTTATTCCTGTGAGAACGTTGCCTTAGCAACAAGGCAAATCTTACCCATTTCAGCTAAAGCTTATCAATAAAGCAGTCTCATAAGAGCCTAATGTTCGCATCATTACACGTCTGTTATGCTTTTTCCTCTGTCCTTCAACCATGGCAATTCTCAGATTAATTAAGCAAATGCAGATTGACTGAATGGCTCCACAGTCGCAGTCACTCAAAAACAGTAATACTAGAATGATCGTTAAAAATCACAGTGGACAACCCCAAGTTACCATATTGTTTTTGTTTCCTAGCTCTGCCACGGCAAATTCTTATCCCTTCCAGGCAGAAGCTTGAGGGTTCCATGTTGAACATCTGTCATCTATTTAGACTGGCCAGTGTTCATTACTTAGAAACCTCAGGCAACAATAAAGCAGTGTTTGGAAGGAGGAAGAGTTATCCACTCTTGCCAACTGCTGTTTAAGAATTGAACAGGTATGAGCGTCCCTGAAAGTCAAAATAAAGTAACAGAAATACATCTCAAAATTTTCATGTTAAAACTTAAGTTACCTCAACCCCCTGAAATAAATTATTTAATTTATGGTAAAAATAAGCAAATGCACTGAAATTTTTTGTTATAAGTTGTGCCTCTTGTTTAAAATATTTATGAAAAATTTTAGGAAGATTTGTCTTAGCTTAGAGGAATAGTACAGTAGTACATATATCTTTCTCTCTGAAAAAGCAAAGAAAGTGAAAGTGTTAGTCACTCAGTCATGTCCCATTTTTTTCGACTCCATGGACTATAGCCTGCCAGGCTCCTCTGTCCATGGAATCCTCCGTCAAGGGTATTGGCGTGGATAGCCATTCCTTTTTTCAGGGTATCTTCCTAGCTCAGGGACTGAACCTGGGTCTTCTGCATTGCGGTTACTATCTGAGCCACCAGGGAAACCCATTTATTTATCTATCTAGCATCAACTTATCTATTGACTGATTGACTGGAATTAAAGGCCAGACTGGTAGACTGGAACTTCAGGTAAGAGCTGAGGTTTCACTGTTCAGTCTACACTCCTCAGGACAGCAGGTCAGAAACAGGCAGAGTTTCTATGTTACAGTTTTGAGAGAATTTCTTCTTCTACAAGAAACCTCTAAATGATTGAATATTTGTTGCTGTTGAGTCACTAAGTCATGTCCGACTATTTGCAACCCCATGGACTGCAGCACACCAGGCTTCCCTGTCCTCGGCTGTCTCCCAGAATTTGCTCAAACTCATGTCCATCCAACCATCTTATCCTCTGTCACCCACTTCTCCTCCTGTCCTCAAACTTCCCAGCATCAGAGTCTTTTCCAGTGAGTCAGCTTTTTGCATCAGTGGCCATAGCATTGGAGCTCTAGCTTCAGCATCATTCCTTCCAATGAATATTCAGGGCTAAGTAACTTTAGGATTGACTGGCTTGATCTCCTTGATGTTCAAGGGACAATCAAGTCTTCTCCAGCACCACAATTCAAAAGCATCAATTCTTTGGCCTTTAAACTTTATTATGGTACAGCTCTCGTACCCATATGTGACTGCTAGAAAAGCCACAGCTTTGACTATATGAACCTTTGTTAGCAAAATGATGTCTCTGCTTTTTAATACCTTGTCTAGGTTTGTCATAGCTTTTCTCCCAACGAGCAAGAGCCTTTGAATTTAATGGCTGTAGTCACCATCTGCAGCGATTTTGGAACCCAAGAAAATAAAATCTGCCACTGTTTCTCCACTTTGATTTTGGCCCATCGCATTATGAAGAATAATCTGCTTACTCAAAGCTTTTTGATTTAAATGTCAATCACATCCTCAAATACTTTCAAAACATCTAGACTAGTGTTTGATCAAAGAATTCAGTACTGGAGCCTAGCCAAGTTGACATGTAAGATTAATTATCAAAAAGCTCGAAATAAGAGATTTGAGGTTGATAGTTCTAGTTTCCTAAAGGTAAATTCATTTCTTAAAATATGAGGGAGGGAATAAAAAAGAAGTGAAACTAAGAAGTAAAAGAAATATGGCAGATAGAATAATTGTGATTATAATTATTCTAGCAACTTCCTTATCCTTCATTTTTTTCTCATTTCCTTAATTATAACCCTTCTGTATGGTAAAACAATTAGGGAAGCATATTCTAGAAGCTGAATAAGAACTTGCTTCATAACTATTTTTATGTAGTACTGTCACGTGAAAAAATAACCTTATTCTCTGAGAACAGAAAACTACTGCATAGCCTGGATAAAATTAAAATCTATGCATTTTGAGACTTTTTTCAGCTAAGAGAATTAATGCTTTCCATTAATGTGATATGGTTTGCTTAAAACAAACAATGCCTTGTTTTGCCAATAAGAGTGTATAAATGACTAAAATCAATCAGTTAGTGTTGGGTTTTGGCCCTATAAGATGTCTCTCAAAGGCTTACATGATTATAGCTTGTGTGATTTTTGCAGTTTTCCATGATTATCAGTTTCTATCATTAGATGATCTTCTCTTGCAAAACTGGAGCTCATGCCTTTCATGTTTTGGTAACGTTCTCACCCACCTGATAGAGTTATTACCGATACTGGAATTATAAAGACATTGGGGACCCAGAGGATTGCCAGGCTATGACAGTTAGTTTTATGTATCAACTTGCCTGGGCTATATTACTCAATTATATAATTGTGAAAGCATTTTGTACATGTGGTTAAACTCCACAATCAACTAGCCTTATTTATTTGATAAAAATGTAGAATCATTTTAATCCAAATTAAAATTAAAAATTGAATTAAAAATAAAATGAAATTTACTTAAAAATAAAAGTTAAACTAAATTAAAAATTTCAATGGAAAGGGGATTAAGAGGTACAAACTACTATGTGAAGAATAAGTTAGAAGGGTATACTATACAGCATAGGAAATATAACCAATATTTTATAATAACTATAAATGAAGTATAATTTTTAGATATTATGAATCACTATGTTGCAAACCTGAAACTTAATATTGTAAATCAACTATATATCAATTAAAAAATGCACAATCAATTAACTTTAAGTAAGGGTGATTACCCTTGATAATATAAGTAGGCCTCAGCCAGCCAATAAATTGAAGCTCTTAAGACTGAAACTGATTTCTTGCATGAAGAAGAAATTGTGCCTCAAGACTGTAAACTAGAAATCCTGCCTGAATTTTCAGCTTGCCACCTGCTCTATGGAGTTCAGATAAACTCCTCAAACATGTAAGTCAATTTCTTGAAATAAAGTTCCCCTCAAAAAGTATATATATACACACACACACATATATGTATATTTACACATACATCCTTATATATGTATATACTGGTTCAGTTTTGTGGTGTGTGTGTGTTCAGTTGCTCAGTTGTGCCCGACTCTTTTCAGCCCCATGGACTGTAGCCCACCAGGCTCCTCTGCCCATGGAATTTTCCAGACAAGAATACTGGAGTGGATTGCCATGACCTTCTCCAGGAGATCTTCCTAATCTAGGGATCTAACCTGAGTCTCTTATGTCTCCTGTATTGCCAAGGGGATTCTTTTTCACTAGCACCATCTGGGAAGTCTGTTTCTTTGGAAAACCCTTCAAGATACTCACTAGTATTACTTTTTTTTTTTTTTTTGACTCATTCATTTGCATTATTGAACTTGGAATGTATCTGTTAAAGCTCAGTGTCTATATGACATTGCCTAGTCTAATGGGCATAAGAAGTCATTGAAGTCATGATGCTGTGGATATATTTGTGTAGACTAAACAGCTATTTTGAACTGTGGTGTTGGAAAAGACTCTTGAGAGTCCCTTGGACTGCAAGGAGATGAAACCAGTCCATCCTAAAGGAAATCAATCCTGACTATTCATTGGAAAAACTGATGCTGAAGCTGAAGCTCCAATCCTTTGGCCACCTGATGCGAAGAAGTGGCTCGCTGGAAAAGACCCTGATGCTGGGAAAGACTGAAGGCAGGAGAAGTGGTATGACAGAGGATGAGATGGTTGGATGGCATCACTGACACAATGTACATGAATTTGAGCAAGCTCCAGGAGTTGGTGATGGACAGGGAGGCCTGGCGTGCTGCAGTCCATGGGGTTGCAATGAGTCGGACGCAACTGAATGACTAAAGTGAAACGGCTATTTTACTAGGAATGGCTAATAACTCACAAAATCATTTGCAAGTTGGATTAAATGTAGGGTTTATTAAAACTAGACAGTGTCATCTTATAAAATTAATTTATATAAATTTGGCTGTGAGAGTTAACCTTCAAAGTATTAATTGTCAAATACGCCACTGAGTTGACCCTCTAGTAAAAAAAGAAAAAAAAATGATATAATGGCAATGCCTAAAATCATCTATCTGCAAATTATATAAGATCCCTCTGCAAATGGAGGCAAATCAGATGGGTGAAGTTCAAAGCTTGGTAAGGTTCCCTGTGTGAAATTTCAATACCTTAAAAAAGGATGTCAGAACCTGAGCTTGGTTTAAAAACAAATACCAGCTGGGGGATGTGGCTTAGTTTTCTGATGGAAAATACTAAGATAGAGAATAGCACAGATGCTCAGGGTATGAACTAATCAGGGAACCTTCTCAAAACTACCCTCCGTAGATCTATCCGAGGTGCTGGGTATAAGAGTCATTCTTTGTATGATTCAAGACTTGCAGACACAAATATGCAGTCTTAGGAAGCTCAGCCTGGAGCCACTTTGTGACAGAGAGCAGAAGACTGGCAAATGCTTCTTGAAAGTAGATTTGCTGTGCATGGGTTAAAATACATGATTTTACAAATTATCACAAGGGCCACCAAACCCACAGATTTACTACTCATATAAAATGTTCTGCTTTCTTGAGGTAACCAGTGAAATTTGGGGAGGCTGACATATGTTTATTTACAACAAGTCAAGCAAGCTAGGTCAAGGAACTACAGGCTTAGAGGTGAGGATTCTTGGA
Organism: Oryx dammah; assembly: GCF_014754425.2. NCBI lineage: Eukaryota > Metazoa > Chordata > Mammalia > Artiodactyla > Bovidae > Oryx > Oryx dammah. The sequence continues at coordinate 15,885,539 of NW_024070204.1, forward strand.
TGATGTGAATTAAATTTGGCATACTGACCTCTTTCTGCTGACAGTCCCTCTTTCGAAGGTCACCATCTCTCATTGTCAAGTCTGGTGACTTTCCATGTGCTGTTATTCTCCAGGGCTTCTGAAGAAGTTACTCCTCTAATACTTTGATTACTGACACTTCCTTTCCTCGATTTTTGCTTTCTCTTCTCTGTTGATTCCTGTCTTTCTCCCACTCTAATTTGCTCTGGGGCTTTATTCTTTACAGAATGAAAATTACGAGACTTTCAAGAAAGGCCTTAGCACCAAAATAAAGTCATTTTAGGGGATATTTTTTTCATCGGTGGGAATATAGATTTCCTAGTTCCAACTTTTTGTATTCTCCCCTCCTCACCCTTTAGTGAAGAAGAGGGCATTCTAAAATCATAATAAAACGTGGAATCGTGTTGCACTGAAGGGTCTGGAAGATCTCTACTGAGTTCTTCTATGAGAAACAGATGGAGACTCCCAACGCAAAGGATGGAGGTAGGGACTTGGGTCCCAGAGGCTGGGTGGGCCTGGAGCATGTGTTGGGACTCATGGGCTGTTTCAAACAGATCTGAAATGTGGGAAGAACAGAAGTGAGAAGTGAGCTGCAAGTCCTCTTCTTGAGGCCCCTGGGAGCCCCACTGTGTAGGGACTGAAGGGAAAGGGGAAAAGGATAGGAATGCTTTCACACATCCTTCACACTTGGCGTATTTGTGAATGACTGGTTTTTCACCTGGGATAAGACAGTGCCCACCTGCTTCTCCTGCCACTGCATAGCTGGAGGAGATCTCACTCGTGTGCATGGAGCACCATCTCTTGTCTGTGGGAACCATTGGCGATGCAGCGGTTATTCTAATCTCTCACCTTCTCTCATTTCACCAAAGTGTCACCTCTATATGTCTAAGTACCTTCCAGATGGATGTCTTAGATATCCCCATGCTTGAAGGAACTCAACCCACCCCCAACTGTCCCTGTCCTTCCCATTCTCTCTAATGTGTCTCCTGCTCCTGATTCTCAAAAATATCATGATTCTCCCAACTGAGAGGATGGAATAGATTCCCAAATTGGAGTCTGGCTCCTCTTTTCTGTTTGATGACTCATGGATTTGGTCTGTGTTGAGTTCTGTGGTTTGTTGGTTTGGCTCTTATCCTGTCTCTATATCCTCTTTTCCATTAACTTTGTGGAAACCCTCATCTAAACCTTCTTTGCCTCGTGCCTTCTGATTGTTGTCTCCCTCATTCCTCTCCACTCCAAGCTGAATACTTTAGCTAGATTTACTTTCTTCAGAGAAATTCCTCTTATCTTGCCATTGCTATTCACAAACATTTATATCCACCTGTCTGGTTTCCAGAGCCTCAAGTTCTAGCTATGTTGTCCAAGCATTCTTTTTTTGGCCACTTTGAGTGACATGTGGGATTTTAGTTCCCCAACCAGGGATTGAACCTGTGCCCCCTGAACTGGGAGTACAGAGTGTTATCCACTGGATCACCAGGAAAGTCCCTATGCAAATATTCTTGTTTCTCCAGCACAACCTCTGCACTCGCCTAAAGCCTTGGGGACAAACCTTGCTTACCCTTACCTCACTGTTTTTCTTCTTCATCTTCATCCCTGCCTGTATCAATGATGACTTTAAGTTCTCGCAATCCCCTCTCACTGCTTTCAAACCCAGCGAGCATTATTTCCTTTGCATTCTTATTGCTCGGTATTATGTATAATACGCTTTAGTACATCCTTATGTTTCCTCTTTGCTGAGTCATGTCCGACTCTTTACAGTCCCCCGGACTATAGCCCACCAGGCTCCTCAGTCCATAGGATTTCCCAGACAAGAATACTAGAGTGGGTTTCCATGCCCTCCTCCAGGGGATTTTCCAGAATGAGGGATCGAACCCACAACTCCTGCATTGATAGGCAGGCTCTTTATCACTAGTACCACCTGGGAAGCCCAAGTAAATTGTTACTAGAGAGGAAACCTGGGCTTCCCAAGTGGTGCTAGTAATAAAGAACCTGCCCGCCAATGCAAGGGACTCAGGTTTGATCCCTGGGTGGGAAAGATCCCCTGAAGGAGGGCATGGCAACCCACTCTAGTATTCTTGTTGGGAGTATTCCATGGACAGAGGAGTCTGGTGGGCTAAAGTCCATAGGATCACAAAGAGTCAGACACGACTGAAGTGACTTACCACACATGTACCCATTTATTTGCTGTGTATGCTGAATAGTGTGTTAGGCACTGGATATATGGTGATAGAAGGGTAAGAGGCTTATGGAAGCTTCCTGATAGAAGAGACCCAACTGTGATGTTGGGTCTAGTTCCATTTCAGTAAATCTTTAATCCAATTTTCTGTTGAAGGGTGGAGCTGTGTTCCTCTCCTGTTATTTACCGGGGGCCAAACTATGGTGGAAGTAATGAAGATAATGGCAACTTCCCTCAAAAGGTCCCATGCATGCACTGCTACTCTCAGTACCCCCAGCCCTGCACAGGCCACCGCTGACCCACGCCTCTGCTGGAGACTCCTGGACACTCACAGGCAAGTCTGGGTCAGTCTCTTGTGGAGTGACTGCTCCTTTCTCCTGGGTCCTGGTGCACGTAAGGTTCTGTTTGTGCCTGCCAAGAGTCTGTTTCCCAGTCCTGTGTAAGTTCTGGTGGCTCTTTGGTGGGGTTGATGACGACCTCCTCCAAGAGGGCTTATGCCATACCCAGGGCTGCAGCACCCGGAGCCCCTGTACTGCGGCAGGCCACTGCTGACCTGGACCTCCTCAGGAGACACTCAAACATAGTTCTCAGTTTTTGTGAGGTCTGTGGGTCCTGGTGTGCACAAGGTTTGCATAAGCCTCTTACCCTTCTCCATCAGAGGGGAGACAGACTGAAAACCACAATCACAGGAAACTAACCAATCTGATCACATGGACCACAGCCTTGTCTAACTCAATGAAACTGTGAGCCATGCCGTGAAGGCCACCCAAGATGGATGGGTTATGGTGGTGAGTTATGACAAAATGTGGTCCACTGGAGAAGGGAATGGCAAACCACTTCAGTATTCTTGCCTTGAGAACCCCATGAACAGTATGAAAAGGCAAAATGATAGGACACTGAAAGATGAACTCCCTAGGTCAGTAGGTGCCCAATATGCTACTGGAGATCAGTGGAGAAACAACTCCAGAAAGAGTGAAGAGATGGAGCCAAAGCAAAAACAATACCCAGCTGTGGATGTGACTGGTGATGGAAGTAAAGTCGGATGCTGTAAAGAGCAATATTGCAGAGGAACTTGGAATGTTAGGTCCATGAATCAAGGCAAATTGGAAGTGGTCAAACAGGAGATGGTAAGAGTGAACATTAACATTTTAGGAATCAGTGAACTAAGATGTACTGGAATGGGTAAATTAACTCAGATGACCATTATATCTACTACAGTGGGCAGGAATCCCTTAGAAGAAATGGAGTAGCCTTCATAGTCAATGAAAGAGTCTGAAATACAGTACTTGGATGCAATCTCAAAAACAACAGATGATCTCTGTTCATTTCCAAGGCAAACCATTCAATTTCACAGTAATCCAAGTCTATGTCCCAAACAGTAATGCTGAATAAACTGAAGTTGAATGGTTCTGTGAAGACCTATAAGACCTTCTAGAACTAACACCCCAAAAATATGCCCTTTTCATTATCAGGGACTGGAATGCAAGAGTAGGAAGTCAAGAGATACCAGGAGTAACAGGTAATTTGGCCTTGGAGTACAAAATGAAGCAGGGCAAAGCCTGACAGAGTTTTGCCAAGAGAATGCACTGGTCATAGCAAACACCTTCTTCTAACAACACAAGAGAAGATGCTACATGTGGACATCCCCAGATGGTCAATACTGAAATCAGACTGATTATATTCTTTGCAGCCAAAGATGGAGAAGTTCTACACAGTCAGGAAAAACAGGACCAGGAGCTGACTGTGGCTCAGATCGTGAACTCCTTATTACCAAATTCAGACTTAAATTGAAGAAAGTAGGGAAAACCACTAGACCATGCAGGAATGACCTAAATAAAATTCTTTATGATTATACAGTGGAAGTGAGAAATAGATTCAAGGGATTAGATCTGACAGACAGATGCCTGAAGACCTATGGACAGAGGTTCGTGACATTGCGCAGGAGGCAGGGATCAAGACCGTCCCCAAGGAAAAGAAATGGAAAAAGGCAAAATGGTTGTCTGAGGAGGCCTTAAAAATTGCTGTGAATAGAAGAGAAGTGAAAGGCAAGGGAGAAAACGAAAGGTATACCCATTTGAATGCAGAGTTCCAAAGAATAGCAGGGAAAGATAAGAAAGCCTTAGTGATCGATACAAAGAAATAGAGGAAAACAATAGAATGGGAAAGTCTAGAGATCGCTTCAAGAAAATTAGAGATACAAAGGGAGCTTTTCATGCAAAGATGGGCACATAAAGGACAGAAATAACCTAACAGAAGTAGAAGATATTAAGAAGAGAATGTGGCAAGAATACACAGAAGAACTACACAAAAAAGATCTTCACGATGCAGATAATCACGATGGTGTGATCACTCATCTAGAGCCAGACATCCTGGAATGTGAAGTCAAGTGGGCCTTAGGAAGCATCACTATGAACAAAGCTAGTGGAGGTGATGGAATTCCAGTGGAGCTATTTCAAATCCTGAAAGATGATGCTGTGAAAGTGCTGCACACAATATACCAGCAAATTTGGAAAACTCAGCAGTGGCCATAGGACTGGAAAAGGTCAGTTTTCATTCCCATCCCAAAGAAAGGCAATGCCAAAGAATGTTCAAACTACCGCACAATTGCACTCATCTCACACGCTAATAAAGTAATGCTCAAAATTCTCCAAGCCAGGCTTCAACAATATGTGAACTGTGAACTTCCAGATGTTCAAGCTGGATTTAGGAAAGGCAGAGGAACCAGAGATCAGATTGCCAACATCTGCTGTATCATCAAAAAAGCAAGAGAGTTCCAGAAAAACATCTGCTTCTGCTATTCTGACTAAGCCAAAGCCTTTGACTGTGTGGACCACAACAAATTTTGGAAAATTCTTAAAGAGATGTGAATACCAGACCACCTGACCTGCCTCTTGAGAAATCTGTGTGCAAGTCAGGAAGCAACAGTTAAAACTGGACATGGAACAATAGACTGGTTCCAAATAGGGAAAGGAGTATGTCAAGGCTATATATTGTCACCCTGCTTATTTAACTTCTATGCAGAGTACATCATGAGAAACACTGGGCTGGATTAAGCACAGTGGGCTGGAATCAAGATTGCCTGGAGAAATATCAATAATCTCAGATATGCAGATGACACCACCCTTAAGGCATAAAACAAAGAAGAACTAAAGAGCTTTGTGATGAAAGTGAAAGAGGAGAGTGAAAAAGTTGGCTTAAAGCTCAACATTCAGAAAACTAAGATCATGGCATCCGGTCCCAATACTTCATGGGAAATAGATGGGGAAACAGTGGAAACAGTGTCAGACTTTATTTCTGGGGGCTCCAAAATCACAGTAGATAGTGACCGCAGCCATGAAATTAAAAGATGCTTACTCCTTGGAAGAAAAATTATGACCAACCTAGGCAGCATATTAAACAGCAGAGACATTACTTTGCCAATAAAAGTCCTTCTAGTCAAAGCTATGGTTTTTCCAGTAGTCATGTATGGATGTGAGAGTTGGACTATAAAGAAAGCTGAGCACCAAAGAATTGATGCTTTTGAACTGTGATGTTGGAGAAGACTCTTGAGAGTCCCTTGGCCTGAAAGGAGACCCAACCAATCCATCCTAAAGGAAATCAGTCCTGAATACTCATTGGAAGGACTGATGCTGAAGCTGAAATGCCAATACTTTGGCTACCTGATGTGAAGAACTGACTCATTTGAAAAGATCCTGATGCTGCAGGCGGAGAAGGGGATGACAGAGGATGAGTTGGCTGTATGTCATCACCAACTCAATGGACATGAGTTTGAGTAAATTCTGGGAGTTGGTGATGGACAGGGAGGCCTGCATGCTGCAGTCCATGGGGTCGCAAAGAGTTGGACGTGACTGAGCGACTGAAATGAACTGAACTGAACTGAAATGGTGCTAGAAGACACAGTCTACCTCCCCACAAAAGTTAGGATTCAAAAGGTAGTCTCTGGTAACTGTACGAACTTGGAAACAGAAAACCATGTTTCCTTGTAGATGCCAATGGAAGCATTTTGAAAAGCCTTAGTAAGCAATATAGACTTCACTAAAGATTTCTGAGGCGATAGCAGGAGAGGATGTCAATTACATAGCCAGTAATTACATTTACCTCCTGTAAGGACTGAAACCACTATCATTTCCTGTCTCTGTGTTAAACAATACTGGGCCCACACATAATTGCTTGGCTCTGTGTAACTGGGGTCAGGTATACTTTCCTGCCTGCATGAAACACCAATAGTAATCTAACAGAATGAAACAAACCAAACAAAACCCAGGAACAGAAATCTCAGTTACATGCTCCAGAGAACACTGGTTCCTGGGGAAGCAAGACTGTGAACCCTGAGGTAGCTTGTTCTCCAGGGGTCTCTTCAAAACACTCACTTCATTGTTCCATCAACCAATTATGTTATAAATTCTGGCCAGTCTCAACAATTTCCCCACCTTGCAAGATCCATCTTAACATCACCCAGGCCTCGAAACTCCATATGCGTTTCCCCATTTTGAGACACTGCTAAGCTCTGTCAAGGATTGTTCTCCTTCATTACAGGAAGTCTGGTAAATTTAGCTTTGCTAGGACAGCAGGTTTTTCTGGTGACTTTTTGGGAGACTGATGAGATAGTTTAGTTCTGTCTCAAAATCCTTTATCTTCCTGGCATCCCCCTAATCCTTCATCCACGTGGCTCCTAACTGACACCCTTTCCCCAACCTCCTCTTCATAAGCTGGTAATTTAAATAAACTTCAACTGGTGAACCTGTAGGCCCTAGACTGTCAAGTACCAAGCAGACTGCTGTGAGCATTTACCCAGCCAGGTGAGTGTCTATCTCAGGATATTAACATGATTGTTTCCACAATGTTAAATAGCACAACTCTATACTTAGAGTCTGGGCTTCCCAGATGGTACTAGTGGTAAAGAACCTGCCTGCCAATGCAGGAGATTAAAGAGACTTGGGTTCGATCCCTGAGTGGGGAAGATCCCCTGGAAGAGGCAGTGGCAATCCAGCATTCTTGCCCGGAGAATCCCATAGACAGAAAAGCCTGGCAGACTACCGTCCCTAGGGCCACAAAGAGTCAGACACCATTGAAGTGACTTAGCTTGCATAGGCACGTACTTAGAGTCTGGATGATGTGGAAGTCTCTGTAGTTTTTATTCTTTTTTTCATTCCTTCTCGCCCTACCTATCTCAGGAGGCTAGAACAGCTGTCTAGCAGCTGCTTAAGAAATAGCTTGAAAGTGTAGAATCAGCAGATGGCAGGAAGAAACACTCAGAACCCTGATTCGGCCATACTTCCTCTCTTTCAAGGACAGGAGAGTTTGTTTTCGTATGTGGAGATGGATTTACACGAGGATTACCCTCCTCTCCACCCATCTTCTCCCATTTTAACACCAGGCGTGTCAACATCTCTGATTTCCAAAAAGAAGAAACAAAAGGGAAGGATATGAAGAAATCCAGAAATTCTTTGGGATTAACCAGTGTTTCTGCAAACCTTTTGGAAGGATGGTGGAGTTCTTTACAGCATAAGTGTGCTTTTAAAAGTTCCCCATAAATATAATTTTTAATGACTATATAACATTCCTTCATAGGCACACTCAATATTTTTTCTTTACTGTTTCCCTATTGATGGACATTGCAGTTATTTATAATGTTTAGGGTTTTGAACATTCTTGAGAATAAATCCTTGTCTGCTTTCCTTATTATTTCCCTTCAGGATGAATTTCTGGTTGTGGAATTCCTGGATAAAGGCTATAGCCATTTTGAAGTATTTAACTATACACTGTACATGGATTTCCCTTTAGAAATTTGAAATGTCCCTTGTGAGATATTAATTCATGGCAGAAATGAAATATGCAGCCTTAACTGTTGGCATTAGCTGCTGGCCATATTTGTATGGAAACCACACTTTAAACATGTTTTTTTACATTGGAGTGTGTTTGATTTACTGTGTTGTGTTAGCAGTTTCAGGTGTACAGAGAAGTGATTTTAGTTATATATATGTGTGTTCAGTCGCTCAGTCATGTTTGACTCTTTGTGACCCCATGGACTGTGGCCCACCAAGCTCTTCTGTTCATGGAATTTTCCAGGCAAGAATGCTAGAGCAGGTTGCCATTTCTGACTCCAGGGGATCTTGCTGACCCAGGGATCGAAACTTCATCCTTTATGTCTTCTGCATTGGCAGGCGGATTCTTCACACTGTGCCAACTGGGAAGCCCAGACACATACATTTATCTATTCTTTTTCAGATTCTTTCCCCATGTACGTTATTACAGAGTACTGTGTAGCGTTCCCTGTGCTGTACCTTAGGTCCTTGATTATCTGTTTTATATAGAGAACATTGTGTATATGTCCATCCCAACCTCCTAATTTACACCCCTCCCCCATCTCCCCTTTGGTAACCATAAGTTTGTTTTCTAAATCCATGAGTCTGTTGGAAACCACACTTTTAAATTCCAATATGCACAAAGTTGTATCTCTGTTTGTGAACAGTGAGCAGACTCTGTGGATGGCAGACAGAGTCTGTCTGTTTCAGAAAAAACCATTTCCAATGCCAGATTGAAGAAATGCCCAAATTCTCCATTTCCCACTGGAGTTGTGGGATTCTAGGCTTCCTAGAGAAGACAGAGACTAGAGGGCTGAAGCCCCTTCCTGGTCTCAGATGGGGCGTTCCTATCCGTTTAGACGCATTATCCTCCCTTGGAATGATTGGCTGTGTTTTCTTTGTATCAGAACACATTGTACTTTTGAAAAGCCAGATCCCTTCTCTTCCTTCCTTTAGCCATGTCGAGAGTGGTGCATTTTCCTAAATTGCCTAACCAAGCAGAGCAATTAGTGCCCAAGGAGACAGGAGGCTGACTGCCTTGCAAAATGAATGGTTTTCATGGGAACGACAGCAAAAGCCCTGTACTGAGCAAGGAAACTTGCCAGAACCTTGTTTAGTCCTGGCCCTCCTATTCGGTTTTATAAGGAGTTGTTTATATTTGCTGATGCTCTAATAAACAGCTCTTTTCATGGGGCAAATCCTTGAAATAGTTTCACTCTCAACGTGAGTCCTTCTTGCCTGTAAGATGCTATAGCACAGAATTAGCTGAGAGTAGTCATGATTCTCTGCTGTTCTCTGGTAAATTAATTCAGCTTTGGGGAGCCACTGGTCTTTTGCCTTCCATGTGATGGTTTTCTTCAACCACTCTGTCTTCAAATATTCATCAATTGGCCAAATGGGTCAGATCCTGTTTTGGTCTCTGGGGAAGGAGTGATGGATGAGACAGACAGGATCCCATTTCTCATGGAGCTAACATCCTCGTAGGTGTAGTCAGACAATAAACAGATAAATAAACAGAAAATGTGTCAGAAGCTGATAAGGAATGCAGAGCATTAGAATTGTCTGTTGGGATGGTGAATCTCTAGCCCTGTTTGGGTGGTCCAGCGAGGCATCTCTGAGATGAATTCTGAATAATTGCTCAGATTGGCCTGTTTAGAAGAGGGTTGAACATGTCAGGTGAAGGAAGAAATAAGTACGAAAGCCCCAAGATTAGAAAAGGGTTGGTGGATTTAATAACAGAAAGCTAGAAGGAAGGCTGCATGGAAGGGACTGAATGAGCTAGAGGTGTGCTGTGTGATAAGGTTAGATAAGTACACAGGGCCCAGGTCATAAAAGGCCTTGAAAGAATAAGGTGCCAGGAGCCAGCGGATGGTTTTAAGCAAGGAATGGCACGTGATTTATGTTTTTTAAAAACCCACCCTTCTGGTTGAGGGTTACGTTATTGTAGGACCAAGAGAGGAAGCAAAAAGGCTAGTGAGGAGTCTATGACACAGGGAAGCCCAGGAAAGAGATGAAGGTGGGTCAGACTTAGATGGTGACAGCTGACATGCAAAGTGATGCTGAAATAAAAATATGAACGTGTGCTTTTTTTTCCCTTTGATGATAGCCAACTCTTCAGTACCCACTGGGTGTCCAACAATTCAATTCAGTTTTGACACTGACCACCTGGATTCAGCACAGGGCTTAGCTCAACATGACTGTGTGTGTGTTAGTGGCCCAGTCATGGCTGAATCTTCACGGCCCCAAGGACTCAGGCCACCAGATTCCTCTGTCCATGGAATTCTCCTGGCAAGAATACTGGAGTGGGTAGCCATTTGCTTCTCCAGGAGACTTTGCTGACTATCTCCATTTAATTTCTCTCTCTCTCTCTTTTTCTATCCGGCTGTGCCACTTAACTGGTGGAATCTTAGTTCCCAGACCAGGGATCGAACCCTTGCCCCCTGCAGTGGAAGAACAGAGTCTTAATCACTGGACCACCAGGGAAGACCCTGACTACCCTTATTTTAGACATCAGCCTCATAAGGGGTCTCCTGTCTACCTGCACTTCTGCCCAACTGAATACAAATTCGAGGGTCCCCATGATGTCCCCCTTCAGGGTTGATAATTTGTTAGAATGACCCATAGAACTCAGGAAATAGCTCTACCTGAGGTTACAGTTACTATAAGGGAGACAATGAACAGAGAGATGGAGCGTTGCATAGCGTGAGGTCTGGAAGGGTTCCAAGTGCAGGAGCCTCTGTCCCTTTGGAGCTGGGATGCACAATCCTCCTGGAATGTGGACGCATTCACCAACACAGAGGCTTCCTTAGCTTCACTGTTTCAGATTGTTAATTCAAGTTGCACTGCATAGGCATGACTAATTAAATCGTTGGCCATTGGTGATTAAACCCAATCTCCAGCTTTCTTTCTTTCCTCAGAGGCAGGAGTGGTGAGAAAGTTCCAATCCTCTGATCTCATGTTCCTCCAGTGACCAGCCCTTATCTGGAAGGAAGCCTTGTAGGGTTCCTGCCTAGAGTCACTTCATTAGCATAAATCTAGGTCTGGTTGTAGGTGGTTGTTATCAATAACAAAAGACACTATCATTCAGGAAATTCCAGGTGTTTTAGGAAATGTGTACTAGAAATGGGAACAGAGACCAAACATATATATATGAAAGTGAAGAAGTTGCTCAGTCATATCTGACTCATTGTCAGCCCATGGACTATACAGTCCATGGAGTCCTCCAGGACAGAATACTGGAGTGGGTAGCCTTTCCTTTCTCCAGGGGATCTTCCCAACCCAGGGATTGAAACCTGGTCTCTTGCATGGCAGGAGGATTCTTTACCAACTGAACTATCAGAGAAGCCTATGTGCCTGTGTGTGTGTGCACGTGCATGTGTGTGTGTGTGTGTATACTATATCTCAAAGGTAGAATTTGTAAGCTTGGATGTGGTTGTCAACTACAAATTGGCACTTGCTGTGGGCACTTGCCAGCTACCTTGACAAGGATTAAATGAAGTGCTACATAGCTGCTGATTTTCAATACCCCTGAAAGGATTCAAGGTGGAAAGCAGAAATGAGGTACTCTGTGCTCTGGGGAAAAAGAAAAAAAAACAACTTGCAGAACAGGTTTTCAGATAGTTAGATATATTCAGAAGCTGATTTTATGAGTCCAATTTTTTATCTCCTCACAAAGCACTAAAGTCTTTCTTGGTGATGATTGCTTTTCATGACTAGCAGAAATCTTCTGCAAAAAAAAATGTACTTGATTGCACATACTCCCCCATCACCAAAATCACATAAATACTGATCACCCCTCTCCACCCCCTGGCCCCTTTGGAGCAGTTTCTCAGAGCTATCTAAGGTGCTGTCTCCCAGGCTATAGTCCTCATTTTGCCACCAATAAAACGTAACTCAAAACTCTCACATTGTGCATTTTTTTAAGCCTACATGGGGAAGGTAGAAAAAGAAAATACGAGTGTACTAGTGCTTTCAGATAAACAGAAACAATATAATAATATTATATATGTGTGTATGTAAATATTCCATACAATATTATGTTATATATAATGTTAGGACTTCCCTATAGCTCAATCGGTAAAGAACCTGCTTGTGATGCAGGAGACCAGGGCTCGATCCCTGGGTTGGGAAGTTCCCCTGGAGAAGGGAATGGCAATCCACTCCAGTATTCTTGCCTGGAGAATCCCATAGACAGAGAAACCTGGCAGGCCACAGTCCATGGGGTTGCAAACAGTCGGACACTTCTGAGCGACTTACACACACACATAATGACATATACATAGATATTATATGTTATCTACATATCCAGAGAGATTTATCACAAGGAATCAGCTCATGCACTTATGAAGGCTAGGAAGTCCAAAATCTCTAGTGTCAGCCAGCAGGCTCAAGACCCAGGAAAGCCGATGATACAGGGCAAATCAGAAGATTGCAAAATTTCTTACCAGGGAAAGCAACTCTTTTGTTCCACTTGACCTTCAGGTGGTCAGATGAGGCTCACTCACACACTATGGAGGGTAACATACTTTACCCACAGTTCATCCATTTAAATGTTGATCTCATCCAAAAACACCCTCCAAAATGGCATGTTTTAAAATGAACCATCGCAATCGGTAACTCCAGCTTTCTTGCTTTTGTGTCACTATTCTTCTTGTCTAAACTTATCGAACAATGACATAGACCTATGACATAGTCTGGGTTTCATGGTTTCCAAAGCCTGGTTAGATCACTGTACACAATTGCATTCTCTTCTCAGCAATTTTTTTTTTTTTTTGGTGGAAGTAAGGACAGAGTTGGAAGAAAGGAGAGAGTTAGAAGTACTGGTTGATTTTTTTAGAAACTGACTGGCAATTTCCTGCCCACTGTAGAAGAGAAGTGAAGACTGCGTAGGGCATCTGTGTGTTTGCAAAAGCCTGCAGTGTTTCCAACCTGTCTTAGCTCCAGGGATCTTGGAGCAGCTTCTATTCAGCAGCTTCTTAAACAATGTGCTGGTCTCAAGGGTGGTCCCCATTTTTTTGTTTTTTGTTTTGAGCTGAACAAACAGATTGCAGAAGGTAGGTCACCCAGCTCCCTTAAAACTTCTGGGGGTCAAGCAAAGTCCCTTGCATCCTTTCCTCCTGCTTACCTGACCTCTCCGTGTCTTGCCCTTTCATCAGGAATCCCCAAATCTTTCTTTCCTTTGTGTCCCCTCACTTCCCTAGCCTAGAAGAATTGTTTTTGAGGCTTTCGAGAGAAAGCCTTCTTCAGACATGTTTCTGCCAGGGATTCCTTCTGTCACTGTGTGCTTGCTCAGTTTTTCAGTGGTGTCCAACTCTCTGACACCTCCTGGACTGTAGCCGGCCAGGCTCTTCTGTCCATGGGATTTTCCAGGCAAGAATACTGGAGTGGATTGCCATTTCCTCCTCCAGGGGATCTTCCCCATCCAGGAATCACACTGCCCTCGCCTGCATCTCCTGCACTGGCAGGCAGGTTCTCTACCCCTGAACCACCTGGGAAGCCTTAGCTTTTCCATGCTTTCAGTCAATTTTTAGTAATTTTTTTCATAATGAGTTGAAAGGCTTTCCTTTCAACTAAGACATCTAAGAAAGCTGCAAAAATGACTGAAATAAACTGAAGCCTGAAGAAGCTGAGAAGAAGTATAAACGATAACCTCTAAGTAAAATTTCCCCCCTCCATTGACCACCCTTGATCAGATGATTGATTTGGGTGTGGGAAGAAAATATTGGGATTTACACTTGAAAAAAAACATCTCTTCCTTTACATTTTTCTACTTTCTTAAGAAAAAAGTAAAATATTAGTAGCACAATGAACATACAATATAAAAGTAAGTACAGCAGCACAGTAAAAATGTTTATAGGACTTCTGAGCTAGAAATCTTACAGTTTTGCATTTTCTTTTGCAAGCCTGACTTGCTATGTCATTGGTCTTCAAAGCCTGAATTGCTTAATTTTTTTTTTAATTGGAGTAAAGTTGATTTACAATGTTAACATTTACAGTGTTTCGTATATATATCTATATATACATTAGAGGTTGAGATTAGCAGATACACACTACTATATAAAATATATAAACAACAAGGACCTACTGTATAGCACAGGGATCTGTATATATGTACGTAGTGTATATACATATATAATATATTTACGTATACTTGTGCATGCTCAGTTGCTATACCATCAGATTCTTTTGTGACTCCATGGACTGTAGCCCACCAGACTTCTGTGCATGGGATTTCCCAGACAAGAATACTGGAGTGTGTTGCCATTTCCTTCTTCAGGGGATCTTCCCAATCCAGGGATCAAACTCGGGTCTCCTACATTGGCAAGCTGGTTCTTTACCACTAAGACACCACGGAAGCCCTATGTATGTATATATAACTGGTTGAACCCAGTAATCTAAATTTTAAGAAGACTCCCAAATGGTTCTTGAAAAGATGTTTGGAAAAGAACTCAAATTGCTAATTTCCAACTGCTCATAGTGTCTACTTGTGAAACACAAAACAGCATGATTTACCCGCAGATTTCGACCGAGACAACTTGCCCCTGATTATAATCCTTCACAAAACGTTTCCAAATTGAAGCAACCGTGCACCGTATGTTGGCCTCTGTCCTAGTTTCCAGAAGAAGAGACCATTTGAGATCTTTCACTGTTGTCCTCCAAATGCTTGCCTCTCCATGGTTTCATCGCTTCCTGTACAGTGAGTGAGCAGTCATATCTTTCCATTTGTCCCTTGTAATTATAACAATGTGACAATGACCTCAAATAATGCTTCCATTTGGCCTGCTTTTCCTGCCTCAAAGAATGGTAATCTATTTGTAACAGACACCTTTGACATCAGAACCTTAATAGTTACATGTAGGTGTGTTCCGAGTAACACCAGAAGGGAGTGTGCCCATGAATGAACTAAAGACATGAGTTAAAAACAAAATATTTATTTATTTATTTTATCTTTTGGCGGTGCTGGGTCTTTGTCTCTGCGCACGTTTCTGAAACAGCCATCCCTCAAATTTTAACTTAGACCTATATAAGCACAGGGATTTATAAACACTATATAAATTTAAACATTTCTATACATGTTTGATTATTTATGACTGAGTGAGCAATAAAAGACATTCAGACAGAAAAATATATCATCTTATGGTAAAGTGTGTGGGAAAACGAAATGAAAATATGATTTCAATGAATTCCCTGGTGGTCCAGTGCTTAGGACTTGGTGCTTTCACTGCCAGGGGGAAGATGGGAGCCCAGTTCAAGCCCCGGTTGGGAAACTAAGACCCTGCAAACTGATTGGTGTGGCCAAAAAATAAATAAATAAAATGACTTTCTTTAAAAACTATGGTTTCAAAGAGAAAGGGGATAATGTATCATTTGTGACTTTTACACAAAAGCTTATTCATGTATTTTGAAAATGAATGATGATAAGATCAAATGGCTCTGATCTTTAAATCAAGTTTTGTTTTAAAAATCACAATTTAAATATGATTCCAGAATCATATTTAAATTCCAGAATCAGATTCTATCCTTTGCAACCATTTAAGCTCACAACAACAACAAAAAATCTAGATGTCAACCTAAACCATGGTATGTAATCAAAAGTTTGGAGTTCTAACCACATGCTAACAACTTTTATAGTTGCTGCTGGAGGCGTTATATAATAGATTGACTTTTCCTTCTAATTGTTTCTAGGGTTTAGTGTAGTGGGATGTTTAAAATTGTTTTCATGAATTCTTTTCCACAGAATGGGGGATTTGCATTCTTTGATGCTGATGGAAAAGAGCTAGTAAAGATGAAGAGGTGGAAGACACCGATGAGAGAAGGGAGCACTGACGGACCATGGCCCTGGAGAAGGAGGGGCATGGAAGAGATGAAATGCACAAGTGTGTCCACCAGGAAGAAATGCGCCTTTTTTGCCTACTTCTGGTGGGAAGGAAATGAGAAAAACATGGTGAAGGAAGTAAGGTAAACACGATGATGGTGGGGATGGAGGATTGGAGTATCGTTTAGCTAGTGAAGGCAAACTGTCTCAATTTTCTTGCTGAAAGTAGAACCAATGTTTTGAGGTTGAGGATAGCAGGAGGTGAGTAGTTGCCATTTGACACATTAAGGTTTGGATGGACCTCCTTCCCTTCCTCTCTTCCCCCGCTCCAAAATCTTTTGAAATGGTATTGAGAGTCAGGTTACATCCTTACTGTGGTGATTTTTATGTGAATCAAATATTGGACATCTCTTTCACAGTTAATTTTTAATGAAATTTTGCTCGTAGGAAAGAATGCTGCTGATTTGCTATTCTTTCCCCAAGCTGTTGCTCTGTAAGCATTCTCACAGCATTTAATTCTCTCAGGATCTGGAGGACTTCACTGTTTTCACTTCCTTCTTTCTGTCACGATGGGAAAGAGAAAACCTATGAGTCTCCTGTGTCTGGTATATATTCTTTTTTCTGTTTTTAAATTGACATATATACACTACCGGGCTTCTCTGGTGACTCAGATGGTAAAGAATCTGCCCACATGTGGGAGACCCAGGTTCAATCCCTGGATTGGGAAGATCCCCTCGAGAAGGGAGTGACGACCCACTCCAGTATTCTTGCCTGGAGAATCCCATGGACAGAGGAGCCTGGCAGGCTACAGCCCGCGGGGTCACAAAGAGTCAGACAGGATTGAGCGACTAACACTTTCGCTTTCATATACACTACTACGTATAAAACAGATAATTAAATGAGGACCTACTGTGTAGCCTGGGGAGCTCTACTCAATGCCCTGTGGTGACCTAAATAGAAAGGAAATCCAGAAAAGAGGGGATATATATGTGTGTGTAGCTGTCTGGTGTGTATTCTTTACTGTGAGTCAGCCCGCAGCCTTGTCTGGGGCTTTGTGAATCCCAGGGCCCTCGGGACTCTGCAGCAGATCGTTTAAACTGGAGAACAGGGAGATCTTCGGGCTTACTGAATGAGGAACTCGTGTGCACACTCTGAAAGTGGCACAATGTGGCTGAAGGCTCACAGAGGCTCACACCTGTGTCTCGGAGAGAGCTGGCTGGGGGGTCGGCTGATGGTCTGCCCCCAGACATTTGATCCTGCCGGGTAGTTTCTCAAATGTGACCTTTACATCATCGTTGCCCCTATTCTTTAACTCATGTTACCCCTTTTACTGAACCATTCTCTGTGCCAAGCATTCATAACAGAATTTTAGCACTAAAAATGAAGTAGTTTGCACCATAGCTTCCTCAACATTCTGGGGCTCAGAAACAAAACCTTGTCCTTGATCTCAGATTTTTATCTTAGCCTTTTCTTTCTAAGAAAATGTATCATTACAGTATTATAAAGTAAAATAAGAAAAAGAAAATAATGAAAATGTATTACTTTAAAAATCTTATTTTAATATTTTTGGTATTTTAGTAATATTGCTATTTTCTGGTTGTGAGTACAAGCATCTGATATACATATTACATGAATGGTTATGTGATGTTACATACGTATTATTTACCTCCTGCCTCCTCAGCTCTACTCTGTGCAGTGGTTGGTATGATGACAGGCATGTCATGGGCTTAACAGAATGCAGTCCATATTTTTACTGATCATAATAATCCATTCTTAGGGAAGCCTGGTGAAATGAACGACATTTCAGGTGAGTTGTAGGTTGAATTTGACTTAATCTAGAAAAGGGCTATTCAATCCATTTGCAGCTGCAAAATTGGGGTGACTCCCAACTCCCAACTCCCTACAAGAAGGTAACTTATGTGTGGGCTCCAACCTTGGGGATGGTTTTGTGAAAAGATGCTCTGTTGCAGAGTTTCTTAGTCCAGTTCACTAGTACTTTTCCTTTCTCATTTTTGTATTCTTTGAGCTTGGACTTGGGAATAGATTTCACCATCTGTTTTTTTGTTTTTAAACATAAGACCACAAGGGTGCAAATCAAAAGCCACAAGATTCCTCAGTGCAGGAAATGTAACTCAATTTATTTTTCTATGATGGAATTCAATACCTATTATAAACCTTCCTTCTACCAGGCAGCAAAACCTTTAAGTTAATTTAGCAACCCTCCTCTCTACCTCCCACACTTTGTATGGTGCCCAGCCTCATCTCCAAGGAACTTTGGGATGCGTTTCAGCCCCGTGGGGACTGGAGAGTGTCTGGCTGTCTCCATCATCAGTCCATGTCACCTCTTTTGGGGACACTCATTCCTGCCTGTGTTTTGGCCATGGGTTTATTCAGATTGCCTTTCTTCTGGATGCTCTGGCTCTTAATACAAATCCCTGGTGAGCATCAGTTCAGTTCAGTCCAGTCACTCAGTTGTGTCTGACTCTTTGTGACCCCGTGGACTGCAGCACACCAGGCCTCCCTGTCCATCACCAACTCCCGGAGTTTACTCAAACTGATGTCCATTGAGTCGGTGATGCCATCTAACCATCTCATCCTCTGTCATCCCCTTCTCCTTCCACCGTCAATCTTTCCCAGCATCAGAGTCTTTTCAAATGAGTCAGCTCTTCCCATCAGGTGGCTAAAGTGTTGGAATTTCAGCTTCAGCATCACTCCTTCCAATGAATATTCAGGACTGATTTCCTTTAGGATGGACTGGTTGGATCTCCTTGCAGTCCAAGGGACTCTCAAGAGTCTTCTCCAACACCACAGTTCAAAAGCATCAATTCTTCAGTGCTCAGTTTTCCTTATAGCCCAACTCTCACATTCATACATGACTACTGGAAAACCATAGCCTTGACTAGACGGACTTTTGTTGGGGAGCATGGCCTACAGAAAAACCTTGCCCTGCCTCCAGCAGGCTGCTGGGCCCGCCTCCTATCTACTTAACCAAGCTATTTTGCTCCACCTTCACTCATGGAAACAGCGGAGGACAGGGAAGCCTGGTGTGCTTCAGCCCATGCACTGGATGTGACTGAGTGACTGGACAACAATAGTCATTCAAATCTGAGGTCCTGTGCCTTCTTAGTTCCTGTCTGGACCCTTCCCGGAATGGAGTCAAGGTCCCAAGCCTACGTGTCCTCTGGGGACCGGAAGGACAGTGGGGTCTTAAGCATCCACAGGTTTTCTGTATCTCCTCCGACTCTTTCTCCTTCTTCTTGTCTAAGAAATCTGCATCTCATTTAGGATACAGAAAAAACAGCATACGGTTGAGTATTGCTTCTCCATTTTTTGCACCTGGACCAAACCTTTAACAAGGGTGACAGAGGATGAGATGGTTGCATGGCATCATCAACTCAATGAACATGAGTTTGAGTGAACTCTGGGAAATGATGAAGGCCAGGAAAGCCTGGAGTGCTGCAGTCCATGGGTCGAAAAGAGTTAGACAAGACAGTGATTGAGCCACAACAAGGCCTTTGAGGGGCTTCCCCGGTGTGGTGCTATTTGTAAAGAATTCAACTGCCAATGCAGGAGACACAAGAGACATGGGTTTGATTCCTGGGCTGGGAAGATACCCTGGAGTAGGAAATGGCAACCCACTCTGGTATTCTTTCCTGGAGAATCCTATGGACAGAGGTGCCCAGTGAGCTACAGTTCATGGGGTTGCAAATAGTCCGACAAAACTGAAACAACTTGGCATGCACCTCAGTGAGCTCGATCCCTGGGTTGGGAAAATACCTTGGAGAAGAAAATGGCAACCCACTTCAGTATTCTTGCCTGGGAAATCCCATGGACAGAGGATCCTGGCAGGTCCATGAGGTTGCAAAAGAGTTGAACTCAACTTAGCAGCTAAACAACAACATATTGAAAAAAAAAAAAAGGCTTTTGAAGCTCAAAAGTTGAGCTTGCCTCCTGCCCTTCTGTCCTTCTTTATCCCACTAACTGCTTTTGTTGTTCACGGCATTTTCATCAGTTGTTCCTTTTAAAAAAAGTTGTTCATTGACTTCTCCTGGTGGCTCAGATGGTAAAGAATCTCTGCCAATGAATGCAAGAAACACAGATTTGCATTCATGGGGAGGCAGAGAAGGTCTGGGTCAAGAAGATCCCCTGGAGAAGGGAATGGCGACCCACTGCAGCGTCACTGCCTGGAGAACTCCCTGGACAGAGGATCCTGGAGGGCTGTCGTCTACGGGGTCACAAAGAGTCGGACACAACTGAGCGACTAACACACACACGAAGGGAAAGATTATTTTTAGCACTTAGGACAGTTCAAGAAAAATTTGTTGAACAAAATAATGGATGAATAAACGAATGAATTGGACACGTGTATCCTTTTGAGTTATTCCTTTCTTGAAGCCGTATCATAGCCTGAGTTAGGGGAAGGCCACAGATCCCAGAAAAAATAAACTTGATTAATATCTCAAAGTGTTCTCATTACGTATATACACAAGATGATAACAATACCATTTAGCTTATTATGTGCGTGGAGTTGATGTTTTCCTAAAGGTAGATGAATCTGTTCCTGGTTCCTTTCTGGTGGGGAGATTTTATTTCCTGATGTGCTTGCCAGAAGAAACTTGGCAGAGCTTTGGAATGTAGCTTGTCCATTCATCTTGGGGTAGCTCAGTAGAGATTTTTGCTCCCAGTTATATCATGTGTTCTAACTCAAGTCACTGCAAAGTCCTTGTTTACATTCCTCCTAGAAACTCTTGATATAGCTGGTTGCAAAACCACTGCAGAATGCAATAAAATATAAAAATGAAGACACTAGTGGGAAATGAACTTGAAGTTCATGGAACTGTTTGTTTATTTCCTACCAGATATATTAGTAAGTAAAATACATGTACAGATAGATTTAGTTTTGCAGAAATAATATTTTTTTGAACTACTTTGCACTTAATAGAACTGCAGCTCCTATATTTTCTCTAAATCTTAATTGAGTGTTAAAGACCATAAATATTTTGAAAAGATTTACTAATTCACTCATCTATCTGCACCCAAGGTAGAAGACATGAAAGGCATACATTGAGGAAAACCAGCGAGTGTCCTTAAGGTCATAAGTCTTAGTGAAAATTCTCCTGGGTTCAGAGAAAGATTTGGAGTTCTCTTTGAGAGTAAGTGTGGCTTTCTCATACATTGTAAGCATGTGCAAGATTAATATTTTAAATCATATGTTTATTTTTGATACTAAATGATTACTTTTCACTTTGGGAACTAAATACGTGGCCATAACAGACAGATCTGTCACAAATTAGATATTAGGGGTTGAAAATGTAGTTCATCTTGGCAGATTCTGGAGCATTTGAAGATCTGTTTCTAAGAAAAATGACGTGCTTTCCACATAATTCAAGCTCTAATCAACTCTCTCCTTTCTGCTAGCTCCCAGTTCAGATGTTTCTCATTTTGTGCAGCATTGCTCCCTTGAAGATGTTACTAAACCAGATCATCGTTTAAATGTACTGAAAGCACTGGCTATAATAAATCACGAAAGGCGATCTCTTCTCCAACCCAAATTGCTACCTCTAATGCAGCTGACTTTTACATTTGATTTCCCTGAGGCTTGACTTAAAGCTTGGCTTGGGGCCAGAATGCAATTAGAAGATTTGTGTGGTGACTCCAATACACTCTGTGTAATTGCCCCCAGGCTCAAGAATGGTCCTAACAAAAGGACAAGACACATTTTTAGATGACTTTGTAGGGGGAAAAAAAGAGACATATTATGGAAATTTCATTAAAATATCCACTTTACATTAGCTTTTATTGCTCATTTTCATATAAGAAAAGTAATCATATAGTTGTAGTTAAATTGGATAAGGAAATTTCTACTCCTTTTGTATTTTTCTCTTACCGAGAGAACTCATAAATAAGGGATCATTTTGTCAGGTGACCGCACAAATCATGACATTTCGGCTGTCTATCTCTCTCTCTATATGTCTGAAGATTGCAATCCTGACCTCTTTTCATTGCCAAATGGAGCAATTTATCAGTGAGATGTTCTAAGAACTGGTAGAAGGGACATATTGCAGGGTCTCTGTGTTCTGATTGTCATTTTTCTGATGTGTGGCTCCTAAAAGAATGCAGACTTGCCCCAAAGTTCAGCTCACTGAAGATGCTAGTTGCCAGTCCTGCTGTGAGTACTTGGGGACCATGGTTTCCTGTTCACCTGAACTTTAGGAAAAAAGATTTCCCAGTGAGAATTACACTTTGAAATCAGCTGATGTGGGGTTAGAATCATACAATATGAAGAATTCTTAAAAGAGACAACACAGTTCTTAGGACCCTCTAACCCAGTGAAAAACATTCTTTCCTTGGCTGTGTGACACCATCTTTCTGCGGGGAGGTTCAGAGCATGTGTAAGCTTGGATAAAAGTGGAGTCACAAGCCAGACAGGGTTTAACCCATCTAAGCACTTTCTAGGGAAAGTGAACTTCAGTCAAGAAACCTCAAGTCCTAAAGATGCCACTGTCCCTATTCTAGAGGTCATAACCTCAAAGCATTCAACTTTCTTTCTTTTCTTTTGGCTGCATCACACGCAGGTATGTAGGATCTTAGTTCCCTCACCAGGGATACAGCCCCTGCATTAGAAGCATAGAACCTTAACCACTGGATTGCCAGGAAAGTCCCAATATTAAATTTCTTACTAATGCTACTCCTATCACTTCCCGGCAAATAGATGGGGGATAAAAATGAAAACAGTGGCAGATTTTGTTGTCTTGGGCTCCAAAATCACTGAGGACAGTGACTGCAGCCATGAAATTAAAAGATCTTTGTTCCTTGGAAGAAAAGCTATGACAAACCTAGAGAGTGTATTAAAAAGCTTAGATATCACTTTGTTGACAGAAGTCCATATAGTCAAAGCTATGATTTTACTAGTAGTCATGTACAGTTGTGAGAGTTAGACCATAAGGGAAACTGAGGGTCAAAGAATTGATGTTTTCGAACTGTGGAGCTGGAGAAGACTCTTGAGAGTCCCTTGGACTGCAAGGAGATCAACCAGTCAATCCTAAAGGAAATCAACCTTGAATATTCATTGGAAGGACTGATGCTGAAGCTGAAGCTCCAATACTTTGGCCATCTGATGAGAAGAAATGACTCACTGGAAAAGACCTTGATGTTGGGAAAGACTGAGAGCAGGAGGAGAAGGGGGTGGCGACAGGATGAGATGGTGGGATGGCATCACCAACTCAATGGACATGAGTTTCAACAAATTCTGGGAGACAGTGAAGGACAGGGAAGCCTGGCATGTTGCAGTCCATGGGGTCACAGAGTCGGACATAGCGACTGAACAATAACATACCGTTCTAGATTCCCTATATATTCCTTAATATTGATATATTTCTCTTTCTGACTAACTTTACTCTGTTGACAGTCTCTAAGTTCATCCATGTCCTACAGATGACCCAATTTCACTCCAAAGAGGTCTAGTTCTGCTGAACACTATGAATCAATGGGGCAACTATCTCAGGAGGAAGCATGTGATGCATGCATGTTGTTGCATCAAGTTGCTATCCACTGTTATTGATATTATTCAGCTTTTTTTTTTTAATTTAAATCTTATTTTTTTACTTTACAATACTGTATTGGTTTTGCCATACATTGACATGAATCCACCACAGGTGTACATGAGTTCTCAACCCTGAACCCCCCTCCCACCACCCTCCCCATATCATCTCTCTGGGTCATCCCAGTGCACCAGCCCCAAGCATCCTGTATCCTGTATTGAACCTAGACGAGCGATTCGTTTCTTACATGATAGTATACATGTTTCAATGCCATTCTCCCGAATCATCCCACCCTCTCCCTCTCCCACAGAGTCCAAAAGTCTGTTCTTTGCATCTGTGCTTTATTGGAATCCAGCCATGACTGAGGACCTCTATGAGGCAGCTGTGGTTGGCTGACTTCTCCAGAGGCCTGGAGTGATGCTGCCTCCTGGCCCAGGGCCTTGTGCTCCTCTCTCCCCTCTAGCATGCCCTAACCTAGTGACAAGCTTCCAACCAACAGACTATGGCAAAGGCTGGGGGATACTTCCTCCAGGATTAGGTGACAAAAGACTGTGACTTCCATGTTGCTAGTAGGCTCTCTTCATTGACTTCTTGGTGACCACGGTGATGAAGCTGCCACGATGGGCTGGCCAATGTGACCGGGACCTGAGGCTGGTCTACAGCCAACAGCAGTGAGCATCTGGGATCCTAAATTCAGCTGCCCACAGAGAACCAAGTTCTGGAAAGCAGTCCCATGAACATAGAAGCAGGTTTTTTTTGTTTTTTTTTTAAAATCCCATTTGAACCATAGCCCAGAGCTTACCTCGATTTCAACCCATGAGAAACCCTGAGGTGAGTGGACACAGTAAAGCCGTGCCTGGATCCTGGCCCACAGAAGCTGTGAGATGATAAATGTGTGTTGTTTTCAGCTGGTACATTTTGGGAGCAATTTGTTATGTAGTGGTAGATAACTAATGTGAGAGCAGAAGGGGTAAGACGAGTTCATAAATGGAAATTAATTTTCAATGCATTGCTGGCCACAGTAATTTTTGTATGACATGTGACCTCACCTTGGCCATTTCAACACGAAGGTTGTTTTGAATGAAAATTCATTCAGACGTAAACATGCGAGAGTCCTCTGTTTCTCTTAGTGGACAATGAGGCATCATTTGTGACTTAATATGAAATTTGAATTGCATCAGACTTTCCAGATTAAAGCAATTGTGAAGTGTGGAGTGAAGAGGAAATAGCGCATGCCAGCATCAAGTTAATAATTACACGAATTATAAAAGCAGCTATTTATTGAGTACTTGACATACGCTGGGTCACGTGCTAAGTAATTATGAACCTCATTACGTGGAATTCTCTCACAGTTCTAAGATGGAGGTAGATTATCCTGATTTTTCAGTTGAGGAAAAGGATATTTTGACAAATTTCCTGACAGGAGTAGCAATGATGAGACTGGGACCTGTTGTGTCTTGCTGGAAAGCTTGTGTCCACGATTTTCAAGCTTGAAAAGTTGTTTGAAAAGTGACACCCATTTCGCTCTTCTGCTTTATTCAACCAATGGTAGCAGGTCATCAAAAATGCTACCTTTGTTGAGTAGAAAACAAAATCAAAACAACCCCGAACTGACTTTAAAAGTCACTCATTTTCCAAGGGCATATTTGCAATCTATTTTCTTCTGTGATTTTTTAAAAAAGCCTTATTCTGTTAGTTTTATTATTGCTTGACCTTTTTATCCCACCAATTTTTGTTGTATTTACGAAAAATTTCCTCAAGGACAAGAATACTTTTTACTCTTCTGTGTCTTCATCCATGTCTGCTTCTATTCTATTCTTTTCAAATCATATGTACTGTGCTTAGTCGCTCAGCCATGTCTGACTCTTTGAGACCCTGTGGACTATAGCCCATCAGGTTCCTCTGTCCATGGAGATTCTCCTGTCAAGAATACTGGAGTGGGTTACCATGCCCTCCTCCAGGGGATCTTCCCAACCCAGGGATTGAACCTAGGTTTACCACATTGCAGGTGGATTCTTTACCATCTGAGCCACTTCAGGGAAGCCCATACAAATGATAAGCATGCAACAAAGTCTTTTTTTTTGATGAATGTGTTTACCTCTGAACTGAATATAGAGATGAGCTGAGAGACAATGTCTTTGTCAGAAGCCCTGTCAGCTCTGCATGAGGGGCCAGAGTTGTTGAGTAAGAGCTGTGGCTTGGGTTGGGCTGAGAATCAGGTGTTACAACAAGATCAGTCCTAGGTATTTGCACAGGGACAGCCTTGCTCCTGGACCACTCCCGAAGGGGTCTGCAGGGTACTTAAGGTAATTAATTTCAGGACTGAGTGCCTTCTGGGGTTTTCAGTGCTAAAACCAGTAAAGTCCTAGATAAACTGGGATGAATCGGTCATCTCAGTAGGAATGCTGTTGTGGCCAGAATGTCTGTGTGCTCATTCACTCAGGTGTGTCTGACTCTTTGAGACTCCATGGACTGTAGCCCAGCAGACTCCTCTGTCCAGGGAATTTTCCAGACAAGAATACTGAAGTGGGTTGCCATTTGTGTGCCCCTCAAATCTGGATTTTGAATTCCTAACCCACAAGTGTGACTGCATTTTGAGTAAGAAAGTAATTAAGGTTAAATGAAGTCATAAGGGGCTTCCCAGAAGGTGCTAGCGGTAAAAAATCCACCTGCCAGTGCAAGAGATGCAAGAAACATGAGTTTGATAGCTGGGTGGGGAAGATCCGCTGGAGGAGGACATGGCAACCCACTCTAGTATTCTTGCCTGGGGAATCTCTTGTACAGAGGAGCTTGGCAGGCTATAGTCCGTAGGGTCACAAAGAGTTGGACATGACTGAAGCAAATTAGCATATGAATGTGCATGCACGCACCCGCACACACACACACCACACACACACACACACACACACACACGAGGTCATCAGGGTGGGTTTCTGAGCCAATAAAATTAGTGCCTTTGTAAGAGACACCACGGGTTTCCCAGGTGGCAATAGTGGTAAAGAATCTGCCTGCCAATGCAGGAAACAAGAGACACAGGTTTGGTCCCTGGGTCAGGATGATTCCCTGGAATAGGAAATGGCAATCTGCTCCAGTATACTTGAATGGAAAATTCTTTAGACAGGGGATCCTGGCGGGCTACCATCCATGGTGCTGCAAGGAATCAGACACAATATTGACTTTGCCCAGTACACACACAAGAGACATCAGAGAGCCTCTTTTCCTCCCATGTGAAGACACAGTAAGAAGGCAGCCATCTGAAAATCAGGAAGATAACTCTCAGCAGCACCCACCCAGGATGGCATGCTGATCTTGGACTTCCAGCTCCTAGAACTGTGAGAAACACTTGTCTGGAGCTGAGGTCACCCATCTGTGGTATTTGGTTATGGCCAGACCCAAGATGACCAAAACAAACGTGCATTTGGTGGGCAGTGGTGCTGCTTTTCTACCTTTATGTGTTTTTTCTGTGTATTTAACCCCAGTTATAGAAAAAGACCCAATGATTGGAAAAGACCCTGGTGCTAGAAAAGACTGAGGGCAGGAGGAGAAGGGGATGACAGAGGATGAGATGATTGGATGGTATCACTGACTCAATGGACATGAGTTTGAACAATCTCTAGGAGATGGTAAGGGACAGGGAGGCCTGGGATGATGCAGTCCATGGGGTCACAAAGAGTCAGACACAACTTGGCTACTGAACAACAACACACACAATCAATCAACTAACTAGCCAACCAACTTCTGGGCATCTTAAAAGTGTATAGAGATACACTTATCATAAGTGGTATATGTTTCCTATCAGAGATCTTAGCTAGATTCAAACGCTCAGTTTTAGGATGGAAGATTTACCAGTATTTTGGTTGTTATCATCAATATTTATCTTCCATGTGCACACAGAGCCCCTGGGTCTTTTCCATGTTACAGATCTCCTTTGAAGTTCTCCAGAGTTTTGCCCATGGAGCAGCTATATAGGGTGCAGAGAGGAATAAAACCAGGGAATTAGCATGAACTACAGGTCCAAGAGCACTGTATCAAAAGCTCACACACCAGGCTATTTAATTTGTTGGACTGCTCAGTAGAAAGATACCTGCTGGGCAGGGTAGGTTTGAGGGATCAGAAGGAGAGAAACATCAATGAGTATAATTCACACTGTTATTTCTTGGCTGCACTCACATGGATGGAAAGCTTTTTCTCCCCTAGAGCTGGCATACATCTCTCTGAGTTAGCACCATGGCAGCTGAAAGGTGATAAAGAAACTCTTGCATTGAGCTGACTTTTTTTTAAAACTTTGAGTTATTTTAAACTTTCAATTGGCATTGCCTGATAATAGTTCTACTGTGCTTCTTTAGTAGATGTCCTTTCCCTATTTGCTGAGGTTGTCCTTTCATACCTTCCTCTTGCCTCCAGGCCATGTTTTCTCCTTTAGCAGATGACTCTGCATCATTCTTCATGGAGATAAAAAAAATGCTATCGGGCCTAATCCTGCAACTTGTCACCACCAGTTATAATGGTCTATCCCCACCTGCCGGAGAAGGCAATGGCACCCCACTCCAGTACTCTTGCCTGGAAAATCCCATGGATGGAGGAGCCTGGTGGGCTGTAGTCCATGGGGTCACTAGGAGTTGGGCATGACTGAAGCAACTTAGCAGCAGCAGCAGCAGCAGCATCCCCACCGGCACATGGTGAAGGAAATCTTCTTCTTTCCGCGGGACAAGTCATCTCATGTGAGCTCATGGTGCTTCATTGTTTTATGTCGGCAGCTTCTGAATTGATAGCCAATTGATAACCATCTCCTGGTAGTCATTGTGCAAGCTCTTCACTTAGAGTGTTCGCTGGATGTAGTGACTGGCTTCTAGTGAGTAGACTACAGCATAAATGGTGGGCTGTCACTCCCATAATTAGGTTATAAAACACTAATTTTTTTTCTTTTTTTAAAGTAAAGTTGATTGAGAGTGTCGTGCTAGTTTCAGGTGTACATCAAAGCAATCAGTTATATATATGTTCTTGTTTAGATCTTTTCCATTATAGGTTATTGCTGCTACTGCTGCTAAGTCGCTTCAGTCGTGTCCGACTCTGTGCGACCCCGTAGACGGCAGCCCACCAGGCTCCCCCGTCCCTGGGATTCTCCAGGCAAGAACACTGGAGTGGAGCGCCATTTCCTTCTCCAATGCAGGAAAGTTAAAAGTGAAAGTGAAGTTGCTCAGTCGCGTCCAACTCTGTATGACCCCATGGACTGCAGCCCACCAGGCTCCCCCATCCATGGGATTTTCCAGGCAAGAGTACTGGAGTGGGGTGCCATCGCCTTCTCCGATTATAGGTTATTATAAGATATCAAATATAATTCCCCATCCCATACAGTATGTTCTTGTTGTTTATCTATTTTATATATAGTAATGTGTACCTGTTAATCCCAAACTACAAATAAATCTCTTCCTCCCTTTACCCTTTCAGTTCAGTTCAGTCGAGTCAGACTCTGTGACCCTATGGACTGCAGCATGCCAGGCCTCCCTGTCCATCATCAATTCCCAGAGCTTACTCAAACTCATGTCCATTGAGTCTGTGATGCCATCCAACTATCTCATCCTCTGTTGTCCCCTTCTCCTCCCACCTTCAATCTTTCCCAGCATCAGGCTGTTTTCAAATGAGTCAGGTCTTCGCACCAGGTGGCCAAAGTATTGGAGTTTCAGCTTCAGCATCAGTCCTTCCAAAGAATATTCAGGACTGATTTCCTTTAGGATGGACTGGTTAGATCTCCTTGCAGTCCATGGGACTCTGAAAAGTCTTCTCCAACACCACAGTTCAAAAGCATCAATTCTTTTGTGCTAAGCTTTCTTTATAGTCTAAGTCTCACATCCATACATGACTACTAGAAATACCATAGTTTGACTAAATGGACTTTTGTTGGCGAAGTAATGTCTCTGCTTTTTAATGTGCTGTCTAAGTTGGTTTTAGCTTTTCTTTCAAGGAGCAAGCATCTTTTAATTTCATGGCTGCAGTCACTGTCTGCAGTGATTTTGGAGCCCAGAAAAGTAAAGTTTTTCATTGTTTCCGTTGTTTCTCCATCTATTTGCCATGAAGTGATGGGGCCAAATGTCACGATCTTAGTTTTCTGAATGTTGAATTTTAAGCCAACTTTTTCACTCTCCTCTTTCACTTTCATCAAGAGGCTCTTCAGTTCTTCTTCACTTTCTGCCATAAGGGTGGTGTCATCTGCGTATCTGGTATTATTGATATTTCTTCCAGCAATCTTGATTCCAGCTTGTGCTTCATCCAGCCTGCCATTTCTCATGATGTACTCTGCATATAAGTTAAATAAGCAGGGTGACAATACATTGCCTTGACGTATTCCTTTCTTGATTTGGAACCAGATTGGTTCTGTGTCCAGTTCCAATGGTTTCTTCTTGACATGCATGCAGATTTCTCAGAGGGCAGGTCAGGTGCTCTGGTATTCCCATTTCTTGAAGAATTTTCCAGTTTGTTGTGATCCACACAGTCAAAGGCTTTGACATAGTCAATAAAGCAATAGATGTTTTTTTCTGGAACTCTCTTGCTTTTTTGATGATCCAGTGGATGTTGGCAATTTGATCTCTGGTTCTTCTGCCTTTTCTAAATCCAGCTTGAACCTCTGGATGTTCTCAGTTCATGTACTGTTGAAACCTGGCTTGGAGAATTTTGAGCATTACTAGCGTGTGAGATGAGTGCAATTGTGCGGTAGTTTGAGCATTCTTTGGCATTGCCTTTCTTTGGGACTGGAATGAAAACTGACCTTTTCCAGTCCTGTGGCCACTGCTGAGTTTTCCAAATTTGCTGGCATATTGAGTGCAACACTTTAACAGCATCATCTTTTAGGATTTGTAATAGCTTGACTGGAATTCCATCACCTCCCGTAGCTTTGTTCATAGTGATGCTGCCTAAAGCCCACTTCACTTTGCATTCCAAGATGTCTGGCTCCAGGTGAGTGATCACACCATCATGGTTATCTGGGTTGTGAAGATCTTTTTTGTATAGTTCCTCTGTGTATTCTTGCCACATCTTCTTAATATCTTCTGCTTCTGTTAGGTCCATACCATTTTTGTCCTTTATTGTGCCCATCTTTGCATGAAGTGTTCCTTTGGTATCTTTAATTATTTGCAGAGATCTCTAATCTTTTCCATTCTATTGTTTTCCTCTATTTCTTTGCATTGATTACTGAGGACGGCTTTCTTATCTCTCCTTGCTATTCTTTGGAACTCTGCATTCAAATGGGTATGTCTTTCCTTTTCTCCTTTGCCTTTAGATTTTCCTCTTTTCTCAGCTATTTGTAAGGCCTTCTCATACAACCATTTTGCCTTTATGTGTTTCTTTTTCTTGGGGATGGTCTTGATCACTGTCTCCTGTACAATGTCACAAACCTCTGTCCACAGGTCTTCAGTCACCATGAATTCGTTTGTTTTGTAAATAAGTTCATTTATATCATGTTTTATATTCCAGATATAAGTGATATCATATGATATTTGTCTTTGTCTAAGTACAGTAATCTCTAGGTCTATCCATGTTGATGTAAATGGCATTATTTCATTCCTTTTTTCTTTTTTTTATGGCTGAGAGCCTGTGTTTGGCACTGAGAGAGTAGCCCCATTTGCCACAACTAAAGAAAGCTTGCTCACAGCCAGGAAGACCCAGCGCAGCCAAAATTAAATAAATAAAGGCATCTTAAAAAAACAAACAAAAAAAAGATGTGATTTATGTGAGAGCCTGAATAAAATGGAGACATCAGAGAATCATGAACAGTCAGTGTCATATGGGCATTCTCTGCATCTCCACTGTGTATATCACACATAATAAGCTCTAAATTGGTGTGTATCAATTGACTTGAGTGAGCAGGTCATATATATAGAATAGCTAGACATTGAGGTGGAAGTAAAAAAAAAAAAGATTGCTACCTAAACAGCTGGCTTCTTGCTGAATTTAATCCTTATACTCTGAAAAGACTCAGTAAATGTTCCTTTGTCTGATCAACTGATATTCAATTAACTTGTAATAACTACCTTAATAATTCTAGAGCAGTAATTTGAATCTCCTGAAAAGTTGTCTAGCATTCCTTTGTTCATCTGTTCTGGGGGAATGAGTCACAGGTATTAATTACTGGGTGGGGATTCTTTTTTTTTTTTTTTTTGCATTCTTCCTTATTAATACAATGATGAGCAGGTTGGACAAATATTAAATGATCCTTAAGACTTTTTGAGATAATTTGGAAGCTATTAACACTTGTTGGACAGAGATATGATTTTGTTCAGGGGTGTAAACACGTGGCAAAAGAAAATTGGCTTCAGTTGATGAATTTCTGCTTCCATTGAGAAGCTGATTAAAAATGAAACTGGAGAATATGTAATTACCCAAACGGAATGATTATGTGACATCGAAAAACTGGTCGCCCTAGGTGGTTAGCTTCATGATTAAGAAAAAGTAATGGCATGGATATATGAACCTTGCCTGGCAGGATCTCAATTTGCATTTTAGTTCTGCAGAGCACAGATAGGTTAACTAAAGACCAAAGAGCAATGAACTGTCTCTGATTTGCATGGTGATTAAGAATTCAATAAATTAGAATATAATATTTATACCACTATATGACCAAAATATCCTCTCAACTTCCTGTGCCTGTGAGAGTTGAAAGAAAGAAAGGGCATATTCTTCAATTATGCAATGGAAAACTATTAATTTTCTAACATTTTCCAATGATTGCTTACTACAAAAATGTAAAATGGTGCCAGAAGCTTTAGCATATATTATTCACACTGTAATTTTGGTTTATTTTCTTCTAGACTTTTTCCCAGTGTGTATTTTTTAGAACAGTTGTAATCATGTTGTACTTATAATTTACCCTGACTTTTTTAAACCTAGTATTACAAATGTTACTTCGGTTTATAATAACAAAAAATCTGGAAACAAGGTAAACATGTACCATATTCAGTGACTCACAGCACTCTTAAAGTATTGGTTACAAAAATATATTATTTATTTAACAATCTCCATATAACTGGATATCTAGACTCTACATTTTTCTTGTGTTATTATAAAGGAAACAAATATTACAAAGCATTATTTTTATACATAAAAATTCTTTGAGGATTTTGATTGTTTTTTAAGGAGAAACTTCTACAAAGGAAATTGGTAGGTTAAAATTTTGTAAACCTCTTTTTAATGGCATTGGATGCAAAAAGACCTATTTGTTTTCAAGTGTCATTGAGGAGCTTAGAAATAAAGGGAGGATTTATTAGGTACAAAAGGTCATGCATGTAACAGTAGGAAAGGAAAGTGCATCTGGCTGGCAAAATCAGGGACTTTAGTGCCCCAGGGCCTTTTCTATTTCTTTCCAAGGCTCAGCGGTTAGCCTCATTCCATTCATTTGCTGGTCAGCTTTTTTTTCCCATTCCAGAAAGAACACAGCCTCTTCAAACTGAGTTTCTACAAGCATCAAGGGACTGGATTTAGTTCTAAGGAAGATCCTGGAGAACTATCTTAGTTCTGGCCTGGCTTGCTCTAGGAGCTGCTATGGACTAGTCTGCACCGGTAAAATGGGCAAGATTCCATAACAGAGAAAAGGTTTCAAAGCCTCAAGTCTTTTTTTTAGGTCTATTTCTAGACAATGCAGAATTTGGGTGAGTTAAGTGTCTTTGTTATTTATTAATATATCCATATAGGATCAAATTATGGAGTAATGTATAGATGTGAGAGTTGGGCCATAAAGAAGCCTGAGCACAGAAGAATGAATGCTTTTGAACTGCAAGGCTAGAGAAGACTCTTGAGAGTCCCTTGGGCTGCAAGGAGATCAAACCAGTCAGTTCTAAAGGAAATCAACCCTGAATATTCTCTGGAAGGACTGATGCTGAAGCTGAAGGTCCGATACTTTGGCCGCCTGATGTGAAGAGCTGAGTCACTGGAAAAGTCCCTGATGCTGGGAAAGATTGAGAGCAGAAAAAGGGGACAACAGAGGACGAGATGGTTGGATGGCATCACTGACTTAATGGACATGAGTTTGAGCAAGCTCTGGGAGATAGTGGAGGACAGAGGAGTCTAGCGTGTTTCAGTCCATGGGGTCGCAAAGAATCAGACGTGACTTAGCAGTTGAACAATGATCAAATTACCTAATCAGCTGGCAATCCTATCAGGAATATGTAAATGTACTGGTTTTACAACTCCTTCACCACTGTTCTATCAATGTAGCTGAATGGGAGATGAAAGGTCACATGGCGTCATTTCAGTCCTATTCCACTTGTCATAGCAGGTCCCAAGGCAAGGCCATGTTCAAGGAGAGAAGAGACGCTACCATTTGATGGGAGAAATGGCGTGGGTGAAAGTTAATTTTGTGTGTCAGCTTGACTGGGTTATGGGGTGCCAGACATTCAGACAGACATTATTCCAGATGTATCTGTGAGGGTGTTTCTGGAGAAGGTTAATATTTGAATTGATCCACCGAGTAAAACAAATGACCTTTCCTAATTTGTGACCCTATGGACTATAGCCCACCAGACTCCTCTGTCCATGAGATCCTCCAGGGGATCTTCTCAACCCAGGAATCGAACCTGTGTCCCTTATGTCTCCTGTATTGGCAGGTGGGTTCTTTACCACCTGGGAAGCTCAGTGTGGGTGGGCTTTATCCAACCAGCTGAAGACTTGAATAGAACAAAATGGATGAGTCATAGGGTATCCTTCTGTCGACTGCTGAGCTGGGACACGGCTGGATTTTGAACTCAGACTGAAACATTAGCTTTTCTTGATTCTTGAGCTCACCTGCTTTTTTTTTTTTTTTTTTTTAAGCTTTTTATTTCTTGCTGGGGTGTAGCCAATTAACAATGTTGTGACAGTTCAGGTGGATGGTGAAGGGACTCAGCTGTTCATATACCTGTATCCATTCTCCCCCAACCTCCATCCAGGCTGCCACACGACATTGGAGCCACCTGGTTGTTGGATCAGGATTTGCACCTTTATTTCTCCTGATTCTCAGACCTTTGGATCTGGACATCTGTACTGGAACTACACATCAGCTTTTCTGGTTTTCCAGCTTGCTGCCTACAGATCTTGAGACTTCTCAACTTTCATAACCACGTGAACCAGTTCCTTATAACAAATCCCATTTACTCTCTGTCTCCATATCCTAGTGCTTGTGTTTCTCTGGAGAACCCTCACTCATACAGCATGCATAGGCATAGATGGTGGAGATTGTTGGTGACCATTTTTGCAGATATTCTACTACGAAGATGATGAGTGTGAACATTTGCCTGCCAGATGGGGTTTTTCTCTTCCTACTTCTTGGCCATGTATACAGAGCTAGGATGAAGTACTGCCAATCAAGTAAGAGGAAACAGCTACACAGCCTTCTAGCTCCAGATTATATTGCTAAATGTGAACATTTAACAAAGAACCTGTGAAGAAAAGCATCAAGATAAAAATACAATGATTAATTCTGGAGGAGAAAGAGACAATTCAGTGAACAAAGTAGAACTTTTAAATAATTATACTTAAATTCCTATTGGCTTCCTATTGCTTCTATAGCAAACTTAGTGGTTTCAACAGTGCATGTTTATTACTACTTGAGGTCCGAAGTCTGGAATGGTTGTCACTGAGCTAAAGTCAAGGTGTTGGCAGAACTCATTCTTTTCTGGAAGTTCTAAGGGACAACCTGTTTTCTTGGCTTTTTCATCTTCTAGAGGCTGCCTGTGTTCCTTGGCTTATACATCCTTCCTTCTTCCATCTTCAAAGTCAGCAATGATCAGTTAGGTCTTTGTCATACTGCTGGTATGAGACCCTTTCTGGTTTTGACCCTTCTACTAACCTCTTCCCCATTTAAGGATGCTTGTGATCACATTGGGCCCTCCCAGGTAATTCAAGATATTCTTATCTAAAGGTCAACTTATAAGCAACCTTATACAACAGACATTTCCCTTGCCAAGGAACCCAAAACATGCTTAGGTTCTGAGTGTCAGGACAAGACATCTTTGGGTGAGTGAGAGGCTTTATTCTGCCCATTATAGTTCCTAAGGAATTTGGGGGAAGAAATACAATTCTATGAAAATAGGAAGTCCACAATTTCTTCTTGATTTGGTAGCATTTTCAGATTGGAAGAATCTCAAACATAGGAGGTACTCAATAAACAATCATTTGTTAGGGGTTGGAAGGGAAATGAAGACAGTAGTAACTAGACCCTGTGAATTTCATGAGTCTTGGTGACATGGATGAATACTCAGGAGAACATGTGGCTGTATCCCTGGAGGCATCCTATGAGTGAAGGGCTATGTAACAGAACCTTGTTTTCAGATATTTACTTGCCATATGATATTTGGGAGGAGCATGGATGATACCCTGGGGAATGTGAAGGATGTGAGTGACATTTATTGGAAAGGAGGTGGAGTCTCTAGAATGATAACTTGCATTATATGTGGTCAGTGTCAGAAGGGTACTTAAATTACCTAATGTTGATGTTATGCTCAAAATTCTCCAAGCCAGGCTTCAGCAATACCTGAACCGTGAACTTCCAGATGTTCAAGCTGGTTTTAGAAAAGGCAGAGGAACCAGAGATCAAATTGCCAACATCCACTGGATCATGGAAAAAGCAAGAGAGTTCCAGAAAAACATCTATTTCTGCTTTATTGACTACACCAAAGCCTTTGACTGTGTGCATCACAATAAACTGTGGAAAATTCTGAAAGAGATGGGAATACCAGACCACCTGATCTGCCTCTTGAGAAACCTGTATGCAGGTCAGGAAACAACAGATAGAACTGGACATGGAACAGCAGACTGGTTCCAAATTGGAAAAGGAGTACGTTAAGGCTGTATATTGTCACCCTGCTTATTTAACTTCTATACAGAGTACATCATGAGAAACACTGGGCTGGAAGAAGCACAAGCTGGAATCAAGATTGCCGGGAGAAATATCAATAACCTCAGATATGCAGATGACACCACCCTTATGGCAGAAAGTGAAGAGAAACTAAAAAGCCTCTTGTTGAAAGTGAAAGAGGAGAGCGAAAAAGTTGGCTTAAAGCTCAACATTCAGAAAACGAAGATCATGGCATCTGGTCCCATCACTTCATGGGAAATAGATGGGGAAACAGTGGAAACAGTGTCAGATTTTATGTTTCTGGGCTCCAAAATAATTGCAGATGGTGACTGCAGTCATGAAATTAAAAGACGCTTACTCCTTGGAAAGAAAGTTATGACCAACCTAGACAGCATATTGAAAAGCAGAGACATTACTTTGCCAACAAAGGTCCGTCTAGTCAAGACTATGGTTTTTCCAGTGGTCATGTATGGATGTGAGAGTTGGACTGTGAAGAAAGCTGAGCCCCGAAGAACTGATGCTTTTGAACTATGGTGTTGGCGAAGACTCTTGAGAGTCCCTTGGACTGCAAGGAGATCCAACCATTCCATTCTAAAGGAGATCAGTCCTGAGTGTTCTTTGGAAGGAATGATGCTAAAGCTGAAACTCCAATACTTTGGCCACGTCATGTGAAGAGTTGATTCATTGGAAGAGACTCTGATGCAGGGAGGGATTGGGGGCAGGAGGAGAAGGGGACGACAGAGGATGAGATGGCTGG
Organism: Oryx dammah; assembly: GCF_014754425.2. Lineage (NCBI taxonomy): Eukaryota > Metazoa > Chordata > Mammalia > Artiodactyla > Bovidae > Oryx > Oryx dammah. The sequence goes on from NW_024070204.1 coordinate 15,922,471, forward strand.
ATGGCATCACCGACTCGATGGACATGAGTTTGGGTGAACTCCAGGAGTTGGTGATGGACAGGGAGGCCTGGCGTGCTGCAATTCATGGGGTCACAAAGAGTCAGACACGACTGAGTGACTGAACTGAACTGAATGTTGGTGAAGGTGTAGAAGAGGATATTCTTTCTACTTTGTATAGATAATAACTGGACTAAATGAACCAACTTCAGGGTCCCAAATAGGCAACTGGGATTAGGAAAGGCTGACATTGCCCATGGAAATCAGTTTAAATGTTTTTCAGAGCTTGTTGTGTGTGCAGGCAATAGAGTAGATTCTCCATAGAAGCACTTTTTCTTTCTTTAACATGAAAACTCTTTTCCCCTCTGGTCCGAGTGCGATGCTCTGTTAGTTTATGACACATCAATTTTACAGAGGATGTCTGCTTTATTTCTTTTTAAAATTCCACAAACCTGGAAACAAATTCTTTTTATTTAGTATTCTTCATATATGTGTAAACAAAATGTTCTACCAAATCTAAACAATCAGAGCTTTAAATTTTGAACAACCATGAGAAAATTGAGTACCAGAGATTCAAGGAAAAACACATGTAAACTCTAATGTAGGTCCTCACTCCTGCAGCTAGTTTTAATGAGTAGCCATTGAATTGAGTTTCTCTCAGGATCTAGGACTTAAAAATCCACTGGGATGTTTTTTGTTTGATTCAGGATGAGTAATGTTGGCATGTGATAGGGGATATCTTTTGAGTTATCTCAAGAATAGGAGCCTTAGTTTTATGAGCAGGGAGTCCCAGTATGTTTTGTGTCATGTATAATCCTACATGACATGGTCCATGACCCTTTTGCATTCTGGAACACAGGAACACTTTTAAGTCTAATAAAGTAAACAAGTAGCAGCATATTGTTACTTTTTGGTTCAAAGTTGAAGTATTATACTTCAGACTCTGAATTACATACAGGAATTTAAATGTGGTTTTATATTTAGGCTTCACAAGTATTGTAGGAAATGAGGCCTGATACTCTCCTTCATCATAGCATATATCTATACGTATATATTTTCACCATAAATGTTGTATGTTGGAATAATTTTAGGTTTGCAGAAAAGCTGCAAAGAGAGCATGAGAGTCTCCTATATCCATGCCCTGGCTTCAAATTTCCCCTTGTGTCATTATGTTACGTTACTGTGGTGCATCTGTCAAAACTAAGTAACCAACATTGCTATGTTCTTATTAACTAAACTCCAAACTATATTTAGATTTTGCCAGTTTTTCCTTAATATCCTTTTTTGGTTCCAGGATCTCACCCAGATAACCCATGCATTTAGTCATGTCTCTTTCACTTTGACAAATCTAGACAGTGTATTAAAGAGCAGAGACATCACTTTGCCAAAAAGGCCTGTATAGTCAAACCTATGGTTTTTCCAATAGTCTTGTATGGATGTGAAAGTTGGACCATAAAGAAGGCTGAGTGCCAAAGAACTGATGATTTCCAACTGTGATTCTGGAGAAGACTCTTGAGAGTCTCTTGGACAGCAAGAATATCAAACCAGTCAATCCTAAAGGAAATCAACCCTGATCAATGGAAAGATTATTGCTGAAGCTAAAGCTCCAATATTTTGGTCACCTGATGTGAAGAGCCAACTCATTGGAAAAGGCCCTGATGCTGAGAAACATTGAAGGCAAAAGGAGAAGGGGGTGACAAAGGATGAGATAGTTAGGTAGCACATCACTGACTCAGTGGACATGAATCTTTGCAAACACTGGGAGAAAGTGGAAGACAGAGGAGTCTGGTGTGCTGCAGTCCATGGGGTTGCAAAGAGTCAGACACAACTTAGCAGCTGAACAACAACAACAATATACATATATATATGTGTGTATATATATGTATTCTTTTTCAGATTCTTTTCCATTGTAAGTTACTATAAGAACTATATTGAGTAGAGTTCCCTGTGCTATAGAGTAGGTCTCAAATTGAGTAGCATATCTATGTTTATCCTAAGCTCTTAATTTTTCTCTCCCCAACTCCCTTATCCCTTTTGGTAACCATAAGTTTGTTTTCCATGTCTATGAAGTATTTTCTTGTTTTTCATTTTCTTGATAATTTTGCGAGTGTTGGTTAGATATTTCATAGGATGTTCCTCAGTTTGGGTTTGCTTGATGATTTTCTCGTGATTAAACTAGATTATGGATATATGGGGAGAAAACTAGAGAGGAAATGCCTTTTTACCACAAGGTATCAGGGGTTACATGATGTCCGTGACTTACAATTGGTGATGTCAATTTCATCACTTGGTTAAGATCATGCTTACCAGTTTTCTACGTTGTAGAGTCCCTGTTTTCTCCTTTCTTTGGAAATGAGTCACTAAACCCAGCTGACAAGCAACAGAGTGGAAGAATTGCCCTCTATCTCCTGGAGGAAGATGTGTACCTGTATACATTATTTAGAATTCAACATCATCTTTTTATCGTAGTTTTACTTTAAGGATTTTACCTTCAGTAGACCTGTGTTTCGTGTGTGTGAAGAAAGGAAATACTAAATACAAAGGCCTTTGGTGCAAGCTCTTATTGTCTCCATTCTGAGTAAAGAGTGTATGCTTGATGCCATGTTGACACTTGAATCTTTTGGTTCAACCACTAAGAATGGGGTAGGAATTTGGCTACCAAAACTGGAATTAACTTTTCATCTATTGTGATGATGCTGTCAGGATTTGAAGGAGATTTTGGAAGCAAAGATCTTATGTATGGCCAAAAATCATACAGTTCAATATGATCCACACCAGAGAGCAATCTTAAATGAACATTTAGCAGAGGTGTCCCTTGTGAAAGGCTTATAGTAAATGAGAGTTACAGATTCCTTTTGGAGACTATGACCAAGAAAATGGTTTTTTTTTACAACCAACCAAGCTTTGAGCAACAATACCTGGGTTACTCAGTCCAGCTTCAGTTATCTACTGTATTAGTTTGCTAAAGGCACTATAACAAAGTACAACAAGCTGAGTGACTGAAACAATAGAAATTTTTTGTCTCATAGTTCTGAAAGCTGGAAGTCCAGGATCAAGGGGTTAGCAGAGCTGTTTCCTTCTGGGCTGTTTGAGAAAGAATCTATCTGTTCCATACTTCTTGTTTAACTGCTGGTATTTTCTGGAAATCTTTGGTGTTGTTGGCTTGTAGAAGCATTGCTCTGATCTCTGCCTTAATCTTCACATGATATTCTCCCTGTGTGTGCATCTATGTAACTAAATTGCCCTTTTTTTAATAAGGACACCAGTGAAATAGATTAAGGCCCACCTTAATGACCTCATCTTACTACTTACATCTGCAAAGACTCTATTTCCATATAAGGTCAAGTTCTGAAGAAATGAGGGTTAGGGTTTCAACATGGAATTTTGAAGGGACACAATGTAGCTCCTAGTATCTGCTCTAGGGATGGATGCTAAGGTCCAAGAGAAGAGGTCAGTCAGTTCAGTCAATTTAGTCGCTCAGTCGTGTCCGACTCTTTGTGACCCCATAGTGAGGCAAATCATGATAGAAATCTATTTCCTATCTAGTCAGCAAGCCACTGAGTGTGTGTGTGGAGACGTGACGTGATTGAAGCTGAGATATACAACACAAATGTATAAATTTTGGTTTAAAATCAATGAGTTTATTATATTCCATATTCAGAATTCAGCTTCACTTCATCTAAATACATTCAAAAAATGTGCAAATCTGCCTCTGCTTACTTCCACATAGTCTTGCATATGTTGATGTGGTTGGGCATTTTAGACAAAAGATTCAAGTGTCAACATGGCATCAAGCATACACTCTTTACTCAGAATGGAGACAATAAGAGCTTGCACCAAAGGCCTTTGTATTTAGTATTTCCTTTCTTCACACACACGAAACACAGGTCTACTGAAGGTAAAATCCTTAAAGTAAAACTACGATAAAAAGATGATGTTGAATTCTAAATAATGTATACAGGTACACATCTTCCTCCAGGAGATAGAGGGCAATTCTTCCACTCTGTTGCTTGTCAGCTGGGTTTAGTGACTCATTTCCAAAGAAAGGAGAAAACAGGGACTCTACAACGTAGAAAACTGGTAAGCATGATCTTAACCAAGTGATGAAATTGACATCACCAATTGTAAGTCACGGACATCATGTAACCCCTGATACCTTGTGGTAAAAAGGCATTTCCTCTCTAGTTTTCTCCCACTAATACTTGAGGTATTCAGCTTTGCCTGATTTGGTCATAGGTAAGGTAAACTTCTTGTTTTCCTGATAAAGCAGTGTGATCTTTCAGGGTGGGATAAAATGTGGTTGTTCATTTAGCATTTGAGTTGAAAAAGTTTGTGCATTTTCTATCAGAATCAAGCACGTGCCGTTCTTCCAGTCAGCCAGTACTGTCTGAACCATAGCTCTGGTCACCTGCGGTTTGGGCAAGGCAAGGATGTGAATAACTCCATACACTCGTGCCTGGCACCTAGTTTGCTAGGAAAACTGTTTCCCAATCCATTTAGAGACCATAATGTGTATATGTGTGCTTAGTCACTCAGTCATGTCCGACTCTTCCAGGTTCCTCTGTCCAAGGGCTTCTTCCTGAACCAAGGATCAAACCCTGGTCTCTTGCGTTCCAGGCAGATTCTTTACCGTCTGAACTACCAGGGAAGCCCAGAGACCATAATAAGTTCACTTAATTACTGAAGTGATGGACTGGGGAGCAGAGAAAAAAGGTAGTGGGTAATTATAATCATTAAAGGGATTTGAAAAGTAACTCTTTGAAAGATATTATCATATACTAGTACTTCTCCAGAAGAGTTCTCATTATTTTTTAGGCTTGCCTAAATATCACTATGTCTCAGCATTTAAAGGAACTGAAATGTGGAAATGAATGAAAAACTCATAGGTACACCTCTCCTTCCCCTACTCTAAAGTTTAAGACAAATGTAATTGAAACTAACATTTCCTAAGGAAGGACATTTGAGTAGGTAAATCTGGCATTTTGTTAGTTTTCAACAAACTGTTGCCAAGAACAATTTTGATAGCTTGAGAGTTGTGAAAGGTGAAACAGGCTGCCACAGTCCTTAGATGTGCCTCCTTTAAAGGAAGAAATACAAAACATGGGCTGGATGGTGCTCCCTGACCATGCAGGGTAAACACAGCTTGTGAGAAGCGATTGGAAAATGGACTCCACGAATTGCTTAATCGAGGGTTACCAGTTAGGAGACTAGGTACACCTTTCAAGCTTGGGTAGCATATATGCTGCCAAATTCACTTCTTATATTTTATAATAGGCTTTTCATTTTTCCAGAAGAAAGTCTTTTTTTTTAAAAAGTATTTATTTATGGTCGTGCTGGGGTGTTGCAGCCCTTGGGCTTTCTCTCATTGTTGTGAGCTGCAGTGCACGGGCTTCTCATTTTGGTGATTTCTCTTTCTGAGGAGCACAGGCTCCAGGTTCACAGGCTCCAGAAGTTGCTGCACATGGGCTGCAGTAGTTCTGGTGCGTGGCCTTAGTTGCTCTGAGGCACGTGGAATTTTCCCGAACCAGGAATCGAACCTGTGTCTTCTGCACTGGCAGATGGATTCTTATCCACTGTACCACTAGGGAAGTCCTAGAGCAAAAATTCTAATTCTTCTCCAAATGTACCTACTTCATCTCTTTTTGTAGTTTCTTTTTTTTTTTTTTTTCAGTTAAGAGTCTTTTTAATGAAAAAGCCACCAGTTCTGATTTATCCAAATGGCAATTCCTTTTCTCCTATCTGGAAATTACTGTAGAGTCTGGTTGATCTGGAGGGCAGTTTTGGGGAAGTTTATCATTCTCAGATGGCAGCAAATGTTAAACTGAGAAGTGTTGAGGGAGGGAAAGAAAGCAATTCTGACAGCAAAATGAGCTTAAATAAAAAAATTTTAAAAAAGTGAGTGGGGACCTAAATAGAAGTTTCCCTGACAGTCTGAAAGCAAGGTTGCTACCAAGCCTTTCATAAACTGACACGGTATTAAAAAAAAAGGGCTTCTCCGGTGGTGCAGGGGTAAAGAATCAGCTTGCCAGTGTAGGAAAGGCAAGCAAACTCTCCCACTGAAATCCGACATTTGTTGAGATGGTAAAGAGTCCTCCTGCAATGCAGGAGACCAGGGTTTGGTCCTTGGGTCGGGAAGATCCCTTGGAGTAGAAAGTGGCAGCCCACTCCAAAATTCTTGTCTGGAAAATTCCATGAACAGAGGAGCCTGGTGGGCTACAGTCCATGGGGTCGTGAAGAGATGACGTGACTGAGCATGTCTGCTCACATAAAGTGAAGATTCAATTACCTTAGGACACATCTTGCTAACAGATTCACAAGATAAATTGAAATGAAGCACAGATGCTCACAGACAGAGTTCAAAGCCATGGCGGCTTGATGCTGAATGTAGTTTTGGGGGTACGGAGCTTGGCGGGGCCACTCTCCCTGCCCAGGGTCTGAACAGCCTCTATAAAAGCTCACTGTTTGAAATAAACATTGAATGGCATCTTTGCTTTTTGCCTTTAAAAGTTTTACCACGCAGTGCAGCTTGTGGGATCCCAGTTCCCTGAACATAGACTGAACCCCAGTTCCAGAAGTGAAACACAGAGTCCTAACCCCTGGACTGCCAGGGGATTCCCTTTGCCATTTTCTTTATACATATACATACATATATATATATATATATAAATCCTCTTTGGATTTCTTTAGGTTAGTAAATGTGTCTGACTGTTTGGGACCCCATAAACTCTAGCCCACCAGGCTCCTCTGTCCATGGGATTTTTCAGGCAAGAATAGTGGAGTGGGTTGCCATTTCCTTCTCCAGGGGATCTTTCTGACTCAGGGATCGAACCTGGGTCTCCTGCATTGCAAATAGACTCTACCATCTGAGCCACCAGATTTAACTCGGTTAGTATAAACAGGTACAATTTAACCACGTTGCAGGTACTGCCGATAGTCTGTTTTATACCAGTTCGCTTTTAGGAGAGACCTACAGTTTACTAAAAAGCAGGTACAAATGTAGGTCTCTCCTAAAAACGAAGTGGTATAAAGCAGAGTTTCGGGGGGTACTTGTAATGTGGTGAAATTGTCACTTATCAGAGTGGAGCCCAGCAACCCAGCCTTCTGCTGGATCCAGTCTGAGAGTAGAAGGAAGAGAAGGGCAAGGAAAGGAGCTTAGAACAGAGAGCAGAGATAGAGTAAAATAGTGCAAAAGAAAATTTAAAAAAAGGCAGTGCAAAAGAAAAGAAAAGAAGGGAAACACAGCCCAGTAGAAAGGTACAGAAGTGTGATTGGCCCAAAATGAAGATGATAATTGACCCAGGCTGTCAGCCAGTGGCAGGCGGAGAGAGTGGAGGAAGACTTGCCAGAACTGAGTAGAGGAAAACTCACCGTTCTACACATCCTGACCTGCTAGGAGGTGATTCTATTACAGCACGATAAAATATTTTCCCATAAGTACAATCTTTAGCTATCAGGAAACGTTTGGATTATGTTTGTATATTTTACTAAAGAAGGAGAAGAAGCTTATAATAAGTAAGGTGTTTGCTGTAAAAGTGAAAGTCTGAGGGAAAGAGGTTAAATTCAGTGATGTGTGAATGTTGTCTAGAGCCATTATTCCTTGAAATGTTGAAAAATTGATGCAGAAATTCTGTTGTTCTTTACCACTATGATAAAAAGATTGAAAATTAAATTCCAAAGAAAAGAATCACTGCCTTGAAGTTATTACCAAGGCAGTGGGGGCAGTTTGTGAGAAATGAACACTGAAGAATGAAAGGAGTGAAAATAAAGATGACAGATAACAAAACAAAAAACGTAAAATAGATATATACTCGCTCGGTCCATGTTCTCCTGTTTCATTTTTTAATTTCCCTTCCCTTGCCTTTTTACAGAAAGGGCTGTATTTGCTACTGTACATGTTTCAGGATTTCTGAGTATGAAATTCACCAGAAGGTAAACAGGCCAGCAGGAGAAAAGGCAGTTTGCCTAATGAAATTCTTAGCAGAAAGTGCCTCTGTTTCCGAGAAAGCTCTTTTATCTGATACCCTCGCAGCTTAAGTTCGACTTATCCCACGCTCCCCTCCCCCATTTCAAGTTGGCTTTAAGCACACATTTCTAGGGCTTTCTGGGCTCATGTAATATTGATAAGCCATCCTTTCCTCCCTTCCCACGGGGCCCTGCATGACTCCTGCGGTGAGCTTGCACTTTAGCAAGGGGAAGTTGGTGAGTAAGAGTCTGTTATTTCATCATCCCAGCAAGAGGAACCTCTGCCTCCCTACCTATTGTTTACTGACTAAATGGCCTCTAACAAACCTTGTTAGACCAGGAAGTCCAGGAACCGGAGTCCCATGTCCCCTCATCTCTGGTCCTCTTAAAGGAGTGATTGTGGAACCCCAGCAGATGGTTTTGAAGGAGCTGGAAGGGATGGTTCGAGGGGGTCAAGGCCATGGCAAAGGGGCTGGGAGGCCATCACCTAGGAGATCTCTTGGAATGCTGCATTTATCTGCTTGATTTTAAAACACAGGCTTATACGTCACAGGTCTGGGATGTGCAAAACGTGGACAGGACAGGTAAACATTTAGACAGTGGAGAGATCAAGGCATGAGAATGGGAATTCCTTGAGCTTGCAGGGAGCTCTGTGCTTGCTCTCTGATGCTTGTTTATTTGCGTGTTCAAGGGTTTTACAAGTGAATATTAGGGTGGAAGAACAGTAGGTGATTCACAGAGCACCAGGGTGCTGAAAAATGTGTGCACATTTTGTGGGTGAATAGATTTTTAAACTGCAGTAAGTTCTAGAAGATTCTTTGACACATTTTGAAGTAAGTTGTAGATGCGACTGAGTGAATTTTTCTCCCCCCACCACCCCAACTAGTTAAAATTAGCCAAATGTAGTTCTTATTTATTTATTTTTGGCTGTGCTGGGTCTTTGCTGCCGGGTGTGCTTTTTCTGCAGTGCATGGACTTATTGCCCTGGCTTCTCTGGTTGTGGAAGATGGGCTCTAGGCCAAAGGCCTTCGGTGGTTGTAGTACACAGGCCCAGTCATTCTGGCCCATGCGTCCAGCCCCTCCAAGGCATATGGACATGGAACCTATGTCTCCTGCACTGGCAGGCAGAGTCTTTACCACTGAGCCACCAGGGAAGTCCCAATTTTACTTTTGAAAGCATTTTCTCCATTTGTCTTAAGGATGATGGGGAAGAAAATGAAGTATTATCTGCACTGGATCTCTGAATATGAGTAAGAAAAAACAAAGCCCTGGGCTGTTTTAGTTGAGCAAGACTGAGCAGGAGACATAGAGATTCGGGGTCATAACATGGCCATGAGGTCATTCTTTATAAATCCTCTTCCACTGTCACGGAGGAATCTGAAGTTCTGGGTGACAATCACCCAAGTTTCTTGAATCAGTGGGCCTGCTGCTGGATTTGGGACCCCCTCACAGCTGGAGTGGACTGAGATCTGGCCAAGTGGGCTCAGGGCACAGAGCTGGCAGGGAGCGATTTTGGAGAATCTGAGTCAGTGAGAAGGGCTGATAGGCAGTGGGAAATGCCATTTGGGAGTCAGCGCCATAATCAAGCAGATGGGGACACAGTCTTCCAAGGTCGTGTGTGTGTGAGAGTGCTCAGTTACTTCAGGCGCATCCAACTCTTTGTGACCCCATGGACTGTAGCCCACCAGGCTCCTCTGTCATGGGATTCTCCAGACGAGAGTACTGGAGTGGGTTGCCATGCCCTCCTCCAGGGGATCTTCCCAACCGAGGGATCGAACCTGAGTCTCCTGTGTCTCCTGAACTGCAGGTAGATTCTTTACCACTGAGCCACTGACAAAGTCCCTTCCAAGGCCACTTCAGGACAAAACTTCCATTCTACTTTCAGATTTAGAAATAGGAGAAAATGTGTTATTATCTATGTGAGTTGACATGAGTCTTCCGCTTAGCAGAGCCTCCCTGGTTTCATCATTACTCACTGGACCACCCAAGGAACTGTTAGAATTGCTGCAAAATACCCAAAAATGTCAGTTGGACTGCTAGTTTTCCAACACTTTGTCCCAGAGCTCTGGAGTGTGTGTGGAGGGAGGGAGAAGGGAAAGACCAAATCTTTATGGTGACTTTATGTTTTAGATTGTCTCTATGAGGATTGTTAGTAAGATTTCCTTTGGGAAAAAGAAGGGAGTTCTATCCATTAATAAAATGTTTGAAAAATCTAATCTTTTCTCATTTTACAAATGAGGAAAATTAAAACCTAGAGAGGTTAATTGACTAATGTGGCTTTCCACAATTAGTGGCACAGATTGAGTTTCAGCTCTAATCTTTTGACCACCAGCGTGCTGGTGGTGATTTCAAAGACCTGGTGTATAGAGAAGACTCTAAGTGTATGTTGTGGCTGTTCAGTCATCCAGTTGTGTCTGGCTCTTTGTGACTCCATGAACTGCAGCATGCCAGGCCTCCCTGTCCCTCACCATCTCCTGAAGTTTGCCCAAGTTCATTGCATTGGTGATGCCATCCAGCAGTCGCATCCTCTGATGCCCTCTTCTCCTTCTACTCTCAGTCTTCCCCAGCATCAGGGTCTTTTCCAATGAGTCGGCTGTTTGCATCAGTTGACCGAAATACTGGACCTTCAGCTTCAGCATCAGTCCTTCCAATGAATATTCAGAGTTGGTTTCCCTTAAGATTGATTGGTTTGATCTCTTTGCTGTCCAAAGGACTTTCAGGAATCTTCTCCAGCACCACAGTTCGAAGACATCAGTTCTTTGGTGTTCTGCCTTCTTGACCATCCAGCTCTCACAACCATACAAGACCATTGGGAAGACCACAGCTTTGACTATATAGACCTCTGTCAGCAGAGTAACGTCTTTGGTTTTCAACATACGGTCTATGTTTGTCATAGCCTTCTGACCAAGAAGCAAACATCTTCTGATTTCATGGCTGCAGTCATCATCTGCAGTTATTTTAGAGCCCAAGATGAGGAAATCTGTCAGTACCTCCACATTTTCCCTTTCTATTTGCCATGAAATAATGGGGTTGGATGCCATGATCTTAGCTTTTTTAATATTTAATTTTAAGCTGGCTCTTTCACTCTGCTCCTTCACCCTCATCAAGAGGCTCTTCAGTTCCTCTTCACTTTATGCCATTAGGGTGGTATCAGTTGCATATCTGAGGCTGTTGATGCTTCTCCTGCCTATCTTGGTTCCAGCTTGTTACTCATCCAGTCTGGCATTTCTCATGATGTGCTCAGTGTATAGGTTGGATAAACAGGGTGACAGCAGACAGCCCTGCTGAACTCCTTTCTCAATCCTGAACCAATCAGTTGTCCCATACAGGGTTCTAACTGTTGTTTCTTGACTTACATACAGGTTTCTCAGGAGACAGGTGACATGGTCTGGTATTCCCGTCTCTTTAAGAGCTTTCCACAGTTTGTTATGATTCACACAGTTAAAAGCTTTATTGTAATTGATGAAACAGAGATAGATGTTTTTCTGGAATTCTCTTGCTTTCTCTATGATCCAGTGAATGCTGGCAATTTGATCTCTGGTTCCTCTGCCTTTTCTAAACCCAGCTTGGATGTCTGGAAGTTCTTGGTTCTTGTAATGCTGAAGCCTAGCATGCAAGATTTTAAGTGTGACCTTACTCGCATGAGAGATGAGTGTAATTTTCCAATATTTTGAACATTCTTTGGTACTACTCTTCTTGGGAACTGGGATGAGGATTGACCTTTCCCAGTCATGTGGCTACAGCCGGGTCTTCCAGATTTGCTGGCATATTGAGTGTAGCACTTTGAGAGCATCATCCTATAGGGTTTCGAATAGTATCATCCTAGAGGGTTACTGAAATTTCACTGCATCCACTAACCTTATTGAACACACTGCTTCCTAAGGCCAACTCGACTTCACACTCCAGAATGTCTGGCTCTGGGTGACAGACCACACTATCGTAGTTATCTGGTTCATTAAGATCATTTTTGTACAGTTCTTCCATGTGTGTACCAGTGTTGTAAGTACTGGATCTAATTTTATTTTAAACTACAAATGCTTATATGACAGGAATCACCTATATTTATGTGTAATACCTATTTAATTACATTACAATAATGTGTGGATTGGATGAGGTTAATATACTCATTACTGTTATTATGTGATAATTCTGAAGATCTGTTTTGCTCATTTGCTTTCTGTATGAAAATGGAACTGAGCTCAGAGTTCTTGTTTTATTATTTTTAATTTGACCACACTGCAAGGTACCCATGATTTTAGTTCCCCAACCAAGGATCAAACCCTGGCACTTGGCAATAAGTGTACAGAACCCTAATCATTGGACCTCCAGGGAATCCTCAAATTTCTTATTTTAAATAATTCAGCTGATAACTAAAATTTTAGCCAAGTGGTGAGTCTCTTCACATTTTGTAGAACACACCTTCAAAAACAGAAGTTATCTTTGTTGATTCTTTAAAGTTTATAGAAATACTTATCTTTTTCCATTTTCCCTTCTCTCTTTCAGTTTGAAACCCTAGCCTCATTTGATCATCCTCCACTCAACTTTTGAATATCATCATCACCACCATGTACTAATAATAGTGTATATCTTCAATGAAAGAATAAAATGCAGTCACTACCTAGGGGTGAGTTATAATACTCAAAATTATTAACAGACCAATATAAAGCTATAATAGCAAAAATTTAAACTTGAAATTACTGATATTTTTCAGTTTGCCTAGTGTGTGAGTGCTAAGTTGCTTCAGTCATGTCTGACTCTTTGCGACCCTATAGATCATAGCCTGCCAGGCTCCTCTGTCCATGGGATTCTCCAGGCAAGAATACTGGAGTGGGTTGTCACACCTACCTCCAGGGGATGCTCCTGACCCAAGGATCGAACTCGCATCTGCTGCGGCTCCTGCATTGCAGGTGACTTCTTTCCTGCTGAGCCATCAGGGAAGCCCTTTCCTAGTGTTAGTTCTCAATGTTTTGTGGAAAGCAGCCTCAAGGTTTGAACTGGCTATCATCTTCCTAATATTGTCTTAGGTGTTGCAGTTACAAATGTGAGGTCCCTGGCTTAGGCAGTGTCTACTGGACTTATACAAAGGATGTCTGGGAACCAGTAGGAAGAAATTAGCAAGCCAGACAGGGCAAGTTAGGCATGGAGAGTCTTTCAACAGACTCTTAAATTACCCTAAGACCAGTTTTGAGGAACTGAGCAATGTATAGGAGGGAGAGCGGAGCAAAATACAGACCACTTGAGAAGCCTGAAGCCACAGTGGAAAAACATGTCTTTCAGCATGTCTGTAAAGAAATCCTGGTTGTGCATAGTAAGAAAGAAAGTGAGTCAAGATAGGCACTGGATGGAGTGCAGAGGGCTACATGAGCCAAGATGAGAGTTTAGATTTCACAATCTAGGGCAAAATAATGAAGACGTTTAAGCATGAAGTGACATGAAGAACAGGTAATAGAAAAGCAAGGTTCAATAAAAGATTTCAGAGAAAGGATAAAACCCTACATTTGCCATGGAATGGAATGGCTAAGTTGGTTTTAGGGGGAAAAGTCTTCAAGGTTGAGGAGATCAAGGTTTACACTCTGAGCTACCAGAGTGTAAGACGAGTCATGTATCTTAATGTATGTTATGCACAGCGTTTTTTAGACTAGAGGTAGAGAAGAAAAACTGACGGGGAGATATCCAGATATTGAAATGAAACTGTTAGTCCCTCAGTCATGTCTGACTCTATGCAACCCCATGGACTGTAGCCTGTCAGGCTCTTCTGTCCATGGAATTTCCAGGTGAGAATCCTGGAGTAGGTTGGCATTCCTTTCTACAGGGGATCTTCCCTACCCAGAGATCGAACCTGGGTCTCCTGCATTGCAGGTAGACTCTCTACTATCTTGACAAGTGTCAGAGAGCTAGATGGAAGAGTTTGCTAGGGCTAGATCATATAAGCTTCAACAATGGTGTTTTTACTTTCTGTTTTGTAAGAGCAATGAGAAAATAGCAGGAAATATTTCTCCTGAGGTTCTGTGTGCATGGAAGTGGGTGGGAGGCCAAGTTGTTTTCTCTTGAGAGTGGATTGAGTTATGTCCAAGTTTAAGGGGAGAGAATGTATGGATTTTTCATCCAAATAATTCCTGGTCTCAGGCAAGTAGTTGCTCTGTAAATGGTTATTAAGTGTTACATAAAAGGGTTGTGACTGTTCTCTGGAGAAAATGATACTGATTATTGAACATCTTTTTGTATTTTTCCTAGACTCCTGAGATATTTGTAGTGTTCCTATACATATTCCTATAGTTCTAACCTCAGCACCAAGAGTTGATTTCCATCCATTTGCTTTTGTATTCACCATTTCAGGGACATTTGCTCATTTTACCAATATTTACTGACTGCTACTATGTGTTTCATGCTGGAGGTATGAAAGAGAATGAGCTGGAAATTGTTTCTCTTTTTCATGGAGTTCTTGTTTTATTAACAGTAGATGTGGAATGTTAGTAAGATATTAAAAAAAAACACCAAAAACTTAATTTGAATCCTTCCTTCAAAAACCAACCAAAGAATGAGCAACTCTTTACAGCAACATTTTAGTACATGATCTTAAAGGATGAATGTGTAGAGAAAGGTGTAAATAAATTAGTATGTATGTGTGATAGGTCATTAACCCTTAACCACTGCTGATTAATCTAATTTATGCTTAATTTTTATTCTTGAATTCTTACAATTTGTTACGTATCTTATAAAAGTACCCTTTGTTCCCCAAGCAGTATGGCACTAAAGTCATTGAATTACTTTGTTTAGTTGTTGAATTTTCTTCTCACATATTTCTTAGCTGTTTGACACAACTGAAGATTTATCTTTGCCCTTATTGTTATCTCTTTTTGGGTCTCATATATCTTTACAAATGGCCTATAGTCATTACTTAGGCCAGTCTCTGTGGTTATATAACATTTCCCTTTTATAAGAGGAAGTGAATTATTTTCCTTATTCCCAGTAGAAATTAAGCATATTAGCTATTTTTTTTTAGATAATTTGTATTAATTTCTTTCATAGCAATGAACAATCAGAGTTGGAATGAGAAAAAGTTCAGGTTACACCCATATTGGTTTTGTAAATGGTTATCTATTTCCTCTAATAAATTATTTTAAAAATAAAAATAAAAATGTAATGTCTTAAAAAGGAAACTAGAAAACTACAGGTGTAGTAAAATCCCAATTATTGTTGCAAAGTCTGTGAAGACTCACGACTAAAACTGTGATTATTACATGTATCGTTTTTCTTTTTCTTTTTCAGCACATGTACAAGGCTTACAAATATTTGAGTAATTTTTAAATGGCATATTCATAGTCATTTTAGATGGTCTCAAGTTTTTTGTCTCCTTGAAAAGATAGAAATCTTTAATCAGTTCGACTTTGCTCACTGAACAGCGAAAAAGACACAAGGATTTCAGTTACTTTATAATCAAAACATACGTAACTCTGTGTATAGATGCAAATTAACACAAGGCTACATTCATGACAAGATAAGTCTTTGATGGGCACTGCTTTGAATATCAAGCAATTGAATCATTTTCTCTTCTTTGAAAATTTTGGAGGATGGAAAAATGATTAGCCTCGTTGTTAAAGTAACCATGTGACTGATCCGTGTGTTCTGGCTAATGCAATGTAAGTAGAATCCCACTTTGTGACTTCTGGAAAAGATTTTTTTCTTCCATGAAAGTGTTAAATGCAAGAGGAGAGCTCTCTGGTTCCACCTCTTCTCTATTTTTCTTCCCTAAAAGTGGCTATGTGAGAAAGCAATGGCTGGACCAGGGGCACCCATCTCAGGGACCATGAGACAAAAAGTCTAAGAACAAAAATGCATCATATCTGGGATGCTAAAAGAGAGAAAAAAGATAAAACAAATAGGAAAAAACACCTCTCTGATGACATCACTATGTTACCCTGTCAAATTTGAACCCACTGAACTCAGGTTTCATTGTACATGAGATCATTAAACGTCTGCCTTCCTTAAGCTCCTGTTGGCAGCTAATGCTAACTGATTTGCTGCAGCATTTTCCTGACTCATTCCCAGTCTCACATTTGATGACGAAGTAATAGCAGTTATTTAAATCCAGGTTTTTGGACTGAAAGACCAATGTTTTCTTGGCCTGGGTCTCTTTCCACATAGTCTTAAGGTGAGAAATAAATACACAAATTGTAAAGTAATAACATATATTATCCATCATGCTGACTTTCCCTACTCTTATTTGAAGCCCTATTTCTCTCATAACCCTCTGGAGTCACTTTGCTCACGGTTTGCCTAATAAGTTCTGGGAATGAATTTTTCTCCACCATCCTTTATTTCCCTTATCGTTACATGTTCTTCTACTTCATTATGACTTTGGCAAGTTACTGATGTTTATGAAAGGATGATTTATATTCACTTCGTTCATATTTCAGTCTCAGTTGAGCGAGGTGGGGCTTGTAGGGTGGGGCTCAATTCATTACCAACATTGCATTTTTTTTAAAACTAGTATTTGTTACATAGTTTTTTGTATGTGTGTGTGCATTGTAAACATTTAATAATGGGTACCAATGAGAAAACAGATTAGTTTGTAAAGTGTGTAGAATCATACAGTTGATAAAAATTTGATATGCAAGTGTTCATAGGAGAGAGAAGACACAGGTTAAGAATCATTATTGGTTGCCTGCGCATGCTGTTTGTGTCTCAGCTGGGGAGGATCAATAGCTTAGTTTGGTTCTTTAAATAAGAAACATTTTAATGTAAAATTACCTATGAATTTTGTGTAATTTTAACTACAGTCAATTTTTTCTAGAATATATGATGAATATATAGAAATTACATAGTGAAGAAAGGCCCATAATGAGACATTACATTTTCACCTGGATTTATCTGTTAAAAAAAAAAAAATGAGTGTGCTTAACATTTTTATTCGATTTGCATTGGTAAGAGCCTCATATATCATTTTCTTTCAGTTGATTTATCTCTTTCTAGGGATCAAGTGTTAAAGATAGCTATGTAGATATTTGGTATGTACATAACTGAAACCTAATCATAGGTTTATTCATGTAACTCAAAAAAACCACAGAGATTCTCCAGTCAGAGCAGATGGCCAAAACTGCGGACTAGGAATTCCTTACGAACATGGCTTTAGGAAAAATGTGGAAGTCTTCTGAGAACACTGTAACACTGACTTATAAGGGGGTAGCGTGAAAGTGAGAGTGAAGTCACTCGGTCGTGTCCAACTCTTTAGGACCCCATGGACTGCAGCCTACCATGGAGGAAGTCCCAGGCTTCTCCGTCCATGGGATTTTCCAGGCAAGAATACTGGAGTGGGTTGCCATTTCCTTCTCCAGGAGATCTTCCCTACCCAGGGATTGAACCCGGGTCTCCCGGATTGTAGGCAGACACTTTACCATCTGAGCCACCAGGAAAGTCCATCAGGAAGCTGTTAGGAAGGGAGCAGAGTACAGGTTTGCAAAAATACTGATTAAGGGAAAAATGATGCCTAAGCTAGTTGAATTCAAGCGAAAAGTGTTGTTGCTCAGTCGTGTCTGACTCTTTGCAACCTCATAGACTTTAGCCCACCAAGCTCCTCTGTCCATGGAATTTTCCATGCAAGAATACTGGAATGGGCAGCTATTCCCTTCTCCAGGGAATCTTCAACTCTTACTCAAGTGTACCAATATATTAAAGAAGGAGCATGCCCAATAGACAGAGGATTGAGGAGCCACGAAAGCTTATGGAGAAGAACTGCAGAAAAAGGATCTTTATGCCTCTCAACCAAGACTTACTCTGAACCGAGAATACACTCTATTTCCAAGGGCAGGCATATAATTGTTGTTATTAGGATTAATCTCTAACCTGCAAAGGCTGCTTTAAATGTCAAGTGCTACACAATTTTAATGCATTTTGTCATTTAATCCACAGGAAACCTCAAGGATGTAAGCATTGCTATTATCCTTGTTTTGGAGATGAAGATATTAAGGCTAAAGGAGGTCAAGTTGCTCGTTTAGGTTCCTACAGCTAATGAGTAGCAGTATTGGGATTTGCACTTCATCTAGAGAGTCCGTACATGTAACCACAATTTGGCTAATTTATGAGGACAAAAGGGAATTCTCTCTGCAGGTTTGCACAGAGGAATCTGAGGATTTAAAGTTTATTCCTGCTCAACAAGATGTGTTGGCATTAAGACAATTACTCAGGGTCTCCTGACTCTTAGTTTGATGTGTTTCCAGCCTATGAGGATACTTCCGGTGCATGGGGAAGTCACTGAAGAGCAGGCTAGCAAGGACCAGACTGCCTTCATACTGGGGTAGCCTTAGAGGGCTTGCGGGGAAGTAGTGCTGAATGGCTTACACTTAAGGAGTGGAGAGCTATTTTCCATCTTCCTGAAGGCTGATTATTTCCATAAACTGGAATTTTCCTTCCTAAGAGATTTGTTTATTCTCGCCCATTTATTCTTTATTCAATCATTTATTTATATCAGTCTGAACTCATAGGTATTTATTAATACTTTATACATTGGGTTATAATCCATTGGATTTAATTTATTTTCTTGTTCAAATTGTTCAAGCTTTGGCAACTGGGAGCTTGCTCAGTTGACTCCTGTGTCATTTCGATATGCCCATCATTGTGGATTATTTTTATTTTGGAGTCCATTTTTACTTTCTGGCATTACAAGATGCTCTAGGCTCTTCTTGAATGTTTCTGCCTTAGTCCCAGAATCAGCACTGTCTCCAAGGAGCCCTTGTTCTTTTAACTGGAGGAATTATTAGAAACCGAGATCTAGGTGGTATGAATTACATTTTACACAGTACACCCATGGCGGATTCATGTTGATGTATGGCGAAACCAATACAGTATTGTAAAGTAAAATAAAAAAATTAAAAAAAATATATGTGTAGCTAATACTAAAAAGTCATGATAGTGGTTGCTCTTAGGGTGGGGTTGGGGGTTGGTGAGTGGAAGACATCCCCAGGGGCTTCAAGGGTATCTGATCTCTTTCTTGAATTCAGAGCTGGGTACATGGGATTCTTCATATTGTGAAATTCATCAAGCTTTATGCTTATAATATGAGCATTTTCTGCTTTATGCTATATTCTGTAAAAATGTATTGAAAAATAGAGGAAAACAAAACAAAAAGTAAAAACACTGCCTGAGTTTCAAGGAGACAAACTCTGGAGTTTGGTTCCCTGGGTTCAAAGACTATCAGCATTATAACCTTTAGCTAGCTACTTAACTTTTCTGTCCCTCTGTTTTCTTTATTTATGAGATCAGGATGGGGTTATTATCTGCTATCGATGGCTGCTCATAATAGCAGTCTCTCTCTCTCTTTCTTTCTCTGATACACACATATGTATTCATGCATATACATATATGTGTATATATGTTAATACCTACTGCATCAATCCTTAATATTTGTGGGTTCTCTGTGAGTTTGCCTACTTGCTAAACTTTGCTTGTGATGTCCAAACCAATGCCTGTGATTGTGGACATGTATAGGGAGGTGGCATGTTTGAATCACCCAATCAGTGTCTGTGTTTCCAGTGAGCTTGAATGAAGCCAGGCTCTGCCATCTTGTTTCAGTTTTCATAGTGTAAAGAAATGTCCTTTCTCAATGTATTTAGTGCCATGTTGTTAACATTTTTGTGCTTTTTGTTAGTGATTTCACTGGTAAGTGACCTACAGGGCAGGGCTAAAGTCCTTACAGTTCCAAAGTACAATCAGGCCATGATGTACCTTATGGAGAAGATAGGTGTGTAGATAAACTTCAGTTAGTCTTGAGTTATGGTGCTACTGGGTATGAGATGAATATTAACAAATCACCAACATATATTAAATAAGGTGTCTTTAAAGAGAGGGAATAGTGACCCACTCCAGTATTCTTGCCTGGAGAATCTCATGGACAGAGGAGCCTGGTGGGCTACATTCCATGGGATCGCAAAGAGTCGGACGTGACTGAACGACTAACATACAAACATACATAAAGAGAGACAAAGTTATCTATTGATCAGATGATGAAGATGTTGTGACTAGATGCGTGCAGGAAACTAACCTTGTATTTGCCTAAAAGTAAGGCTCATTATTTGCTAATTTAGTGTTTGTGGTACCTAAAGATTATGATGACTACAAATAATGAAAATCAATTGCATATGTGTAAATAAGGATATATAGATACAGATATACTTAGGTATATGTATATACTCAGATAGATACACATAGATATTAATGTGTTGATAACTCAATTGGTAAAGAATCCACTTGCAATGCAGGAGACCCCAATTTGATTCCTGGGTTGAGAGAAGTGAAAGGCTACCCACTCCAGTATTCTTGGGCTTTGCTTGTGGCTCAACTGGTAAAGAATCTGCCTACAATGTGGGAGACCTGAGTTTGATCCCTGGGTTGGGAGGATCCCCTGGAAAAGGGAAAGGCTACTCACTCCAATATTGTGGCCTAGAGAATTCCATGGACTTCACGGACCCCATTGCCTACTGGGTCGCAAAGATTTGGACATGACTGAGTGACTTTCACTTTCATTTTATTTATCTATACAGATATATAAAGATATGAGGACAGTGCCTATCAATATAATTAGCTCTCAATAAATGTGACAGCTATTTTGATCTAGGTATCTGACTAGATTATTGCTTTCCAACCCACCATCACTCTTGGGAAAAATAATGCTGAGTCTTTTGGCTGTAAAGAGTGCTTCTCCCCCATGATGCAGAAGGTACAGTTCATAAACAAGCAAGCCCTTCATCTCATGAAACTTAGGCTCTCTATAATCGAATTCAGTTCACCACTATATGCATGTCTAGCATATAGCACCTAGTACCTAGAAATTACTCAGTATTTTGTAAACTACCTAAAACTCTTAAGGGAAAATTTAGAGTAGAAGTGAAAGTGAAAATGTTAGTCACTCAGGCATGTCCCGACTCTTTGCGACCCCGTGGACTGTAGCCTGCCAGGCTGCTTTGTCCATGGGATTCTCCAGGCAAGAATACTGGAGTGGGCCATGCCCTCCTCCAGGGAATCTTCCCAACCCAGGGATTGAGCCTAGGTCTCCCGCATTGCAGGCAGATACTTTACCAGCTGAGCTACCAGGGAAGTCTAAGAAGAGTAGGGGAGCCAAGTCCACAATTAAGCCACTATGTTAGACAAAGGCAGACAAGTAAACAAATGAGTCCTGAGTAAGAGAATTTATAATGGTTTTTTCCTTGTCCTGAAACTTAATACTCTATGACTAGATGTCCTGCACTCTATGTAAACATTGAGAAACCTATCTAATATAGGAAATGAACACACGCTCTAGCTTTCAAGTCAATTAGTGTGATATTCCTATTTCCTTTCTAGGTTAAGAAAGCAAATCTATTCGGATGCAATGCCAACTAAATACATGATCTGATTGTTCCAGTTACCCTGTGCCAACAAAAGCAGAAATGGGCTTTCCAGTGCTCACGATGAAGTAGGGAACCTATCTGGTATTCGTGTGCCTTGGAAACCAGCCGCTATTCAAAGCTTTCTAGGCAATTTGAATCAGGTTGCTGAGCTCAGAAAAAGATATCCTACAGCCATATTTTGAAGACCAAAGAACGCAAAACATCCATACTCTGGGCTATTGCAAAATGCAACACTTGGGCTTCCCAGGAAGTGCTAGTTGTAAAGAACCCATCTGCCAACGCAGGAGTCTTAAGAGACAGGGGTTCGATCCCTGGGTTGGGGATATACCCCAGAGTGGGGCATGGCAACTCACTGCAGTGTTCTTGCTGGAAAAATCCCAAAGACAGAGGAGCTTGGCAGGCTACAGTCCATAGAGTCGGACATGACTGAAGCTACAATGAGCTGTATTCAAAAGCAGTAGAGATACGAATGATATGAGGTTGGATTTTAGTGGAAAGAAGGGGCAGAGAAGGGACAATGTCATGGATATTTGCAACACAGGACAAGGGTAAGCCCAGTTGATTTCATTTAAAATGCACAATTTGGGGCAATTCTAGGAGGTGGGATTATTTCTTGGAATTGAGGTGAGGCCCGGAACAGTCCACTGGATGTCAAAGCCATTCAGGACTCTCTGCAAGAATTGTATCAAAATAAGTGTAGTCCTGGAATTCCTCTGGGCAATCTATTTGGAACGTCAAAGCGTATCACCTAGATGCTGGATTTCTCGGTAAAAGTTCTGGGAAAAAAAAAAAAAAAGAATCAGGAAACCTGCTTTAGCATATATGAAGGTTAAGAGGTAATGGAGAAAGCCTATTTAAATTAAACTGAATCTCACCTATAAACTGACTTAAGTGTTCCTAAAGCCCCCTCGTAGCCCTAAAATACAATCATTGTGCAAATGAAATGGGATATACTTATTTCAAAACAAAAATCATTTTCTCAGCCAAAAAATTAAGAAGTACTATTAGTATGCCTGGGCTTCCCTAATGCCTCAGCATGTAAAGAGTGCCTGCAATGCAGGAGATGCAAGAGAGGCAGTTTGGATCCCTGGGTTGTGATCCCTGGAGGAGGGCATGGCAACCCACTCTAGTATTCTTGCTGGGAAAATCCCAAGGACAGAGAAGCCTGGAGGGCTATGGTCCACGGGGTCACAAGTCAGACATGACTGAAGTGGCTGAGCACAGCATACACACATACACACACACACACAAACACACATCAGTATGCCTACCCCATATAGGGTTTGTGCCATTTCCTCCTTGAGAGGCAGAGTGTATCTCTGTCAGGTGAGGGAACTTTATTCCAGAGCTAGCCCAACATTAAGGTGACAGATGTATGTGTGGGGTGATGCCATGAGATGCCCAGCAATCCCTTCAAGAAAATCTGCTGGGAGGTGGGAGGCTGGTGAGCAACCTTAGCATCTGTGCATTGCTGCAGACAGCAGGGGTCTACTGATGGGTAAGTGCTGCTCTAGGGCTGACTGTCAGTCTGGATGAGATGTTCTCAGAGCCCTCTGCTGGCTGAGGTTTCCCTCTTTCCTTTCACAGGTGTCAGAAGGGCAGCTCAGTCTGAGGGCTTACTCCAGAATTATCTCCCCTCTCTCGCTGAGACAGGCTGGAACCTGGGACCCTTTGCTGCAGTGCTCTAATGCTTGCACTTGGACAAATGTCTCTTCGAGCTAAATGTACAAAGAAACTATGAGGGAGTAAAAATAACTGTGTGTATATGCAATGGGGGCAAATTCTGGACAGCAAGCTACAAAAAGACCAAAAAGCCAACTGCCACTTCTGAAGAGTTGGGTGTTGCACGTGTACCCTGCACACAACATCACCAGAGGTGCTGGGCAAGGCTCCTAAGCCACGCTTCTGGCCCAACCCTTTGACATACGTCTACCCTCACCCCATATAAGGAACCACATCCACCCTCCCTGCTCAGAGAGCAAGCAAGCAAGGGAAGTTGTTGTTTGTTCTCCCTCCCCTCTGCTGCACTAGAGGCCCCAATAAACCCTTACCTGATTTCCTTGTCTGGCCTCTGATCAGTTTCTATTGATTAAGGACTCTCGTCAGTAACATATCCTCTCATCTACCCTTCACTTTCCAATTGTGGTGCTGGAAAAGACTCTTGAGGGTCCCTAGGACAACAAGGAGATCAAGTCAATCCTAAAGGAAATCAACCCTGAATATTCATTGGAATATTTAACAGAATGTCAACCCACTCCAGTATTCTTGCCTGGAAAATCCCATGGACAGAGGAGCCTGATGGGCTATAGTCCATGGGCTTGCAAAGAGTCGAACATGACTGAGCGACTGACACTTTCACTTTTCATTCATTGGGAGGACAGATACTAAAGCTGAAGCACGAATACTTTGGCCACCTGATGTGAAGAGCCGACTGATTGAAAAAGACCCTGATGCTGGGAAAGATTGAGGGCAAGAGAAGAAGGGGATGACAGAGGATGAGGTGGTTGACTGGCATCACTGACTCAGTGAACATGAGTTTGAGCAAACTCCAGGAGATTGTGAAGGACAGGGAGGCCTGGTGTGCTGCAGTCCATGGGGTCACAAAGAGTCAGACAGGACTTTTTAGCAACTGAACAGCAATAACTCTTCCCTGGGATTTCCTTTCCATCCCCACCAAATCTCTCCAATATCTAATTTCCTCTTCATGTCTGTGTCTTGGAGATCTTGATATTCATGAAAAAAAGGATCTGATAAATAAATAAGACCCAAGGAGGGAGGAAGGGGATAGTCTGTCTATTTCAGACTCCGGTCACCAGGTGCTCCCTTTGACTGAGGACCTGATGGAGTTATTAGAATTGTCAGGTGAGAGATGACTCAGACTGGCCTGCCTTCTTGGGCAGTGGGCAGGAAAGACAGGTGACCCACCCTGTGCACCCAACCAAGGATTTTGGCTCCATGTTGGAATATTAGCTAATTTGGGGTGAAAAAGAATAGACTGAGAAGTCACAACCTCCAGCCTCCCCAAGTTTCTCAACTGAGAGCAAGATGAGAAGCCTCTTAGTGGTGATAGAGGTTGTATGCCCAGTTCTACCCTGAAGGTCCTTCCCCCTGCCCAGTGGATTATAGGAGTCCTTCTGAGACCTCTCCTTTCCCTTGAGACTGCACTGAATGTTCATTGGTCAGAATTCCCTAGATGGAAATGCTAGATTTGCTGGGTGTCACACCTCTCACATACAGAAACTAGAGCTTCAAATATTTCCCTTGGTTGTAGCTGAGAGGGTCTTCATTTGAAGAGCAGAGATGGGAGGGGCAGACGGGTCATGGGCATAGCCCCAGGGGAAGTCACAGTGATGTTCTCAGGCTTATACCTGTCACCTGGAAATCTCAGAAACTAATGGTTAAATCATACTGACTTTTCTGCCCAAGGAACTATGGAGGCAGGCTCTAGTGGGAATCTTACTTTGCCCCCAGGTCAGCCCATTCTTCTCTCAGTGAAAGAGCTAGCTGAGTAGGTGACTCAGAGTTAGTTTCCACAGACATACACTTACGAGTGACCTTTCCTCGGAAATGGGGAAATGCTTTCATAATTCAGAGAGGCACGCTGAGTTAGGAGAGAGAAGCTCTGGTTATTACACAAGCCCTCTGGGTAGCTCTCTCCAGCCTCTTTCACCCTGCGTCCTCTGCTGTCAGATGCGTGGTCTGTGATACAGTTGTGTGTTTTACCTCAGACATTGTCAGAAGGCCACATGGTCCAAATTAAAAAAAAAAAAAGAAACAAAAACGGGCACACAAAATATAGTGGGAAGAAAGCATACTTAAAAGTGGGGCTGTCCTCATTTATCTGGTTAGCTGTTTTTACTGGTTCTTTCAAAAGAAAGCTATTTTCACAAATACTTCCTTTGAAAATCCTTGCTTATCTTGAAGACTTAAGAGAGCATCTTTTGTAGACATGGAAGCACAATATTCTCTGCTTAATTTTAAGTTTGTTTACTAGGCATATTCCTCTTTAAAAAATATTACTTAAGCTTTACATAGAAGATAGAGGGTCTATAAAAGAAATAAATTATTGTAATGGGCCTCATTATTTTTACAGGCTTAGGGTAAACATATTTTTTGTTTTACTTCCCCAAAACATTAGTTAACAAACAAAATGCTCGATTGCAATTTTTAAATTGAAATATAGTTGATTTTCAACGTTGTGTTAATTTCTGCTATCCTGCAAAGAGATTCAGTTTTGCATATGTATACATTCTTTTTTGCCTTTTGTATTCTTTTCCACTATGATTTATCATAGGATACTGAATATAGTTCTCTAAGCTATACAGTAGGATCTTGTGGGTTTATCTATTCCATATTTTGGATAGCTATTTTTTAATTGAAAAGTTATTTCAATTAAAAAAAATAACACACATCTGAAATCTCAAATAGCTCATATTCACTTCCTTCCTGAACTCTGACCACTAAACTTTATTAAAAGCAACACAGGGCAGGTGAAGGACAAGCATAGGAAGGACAGCTACTTGTAAATGCATAGTAAATATAGCAGGCTCACTGTTCAAGTTAAATGTGTGCAATTGTCTGATATCTATTTGTAGTTCTCATAAAATACCTTTTTTTTTTTTCCTCTGTGTATTCATTGCTGCAAGGATTGAAAAGGGAGGTCTAATATTTTCTCCTTTTCATCTCTTTGCCAACTATCAGTAGCTGGTTGGAAAAAAAAAAAAGAAGAAGAAAGGCAAAGAATCACACAGATTTGGCCTTCATGTTACCCTATTACCCCGTCTGCAAATTGCCTGGAGATCAGACAGATGGAAGGCCAGCTGCAGCTGCACAGGACTGGGGCTCGAGGGACCGCACACAAAGCAGCCGGCACTGCTAGGACCCTAAGCCAGCTTCTGCTGCCTCTGATCACCTCCCCACCCCCACTACGTGGCTCTGTCTGGGCCAGCATCACTCACATCCACCAGCGAGGACCTGAATGGTTTGTCTCAAACCAGGAATGTTAATAGAAGCTGATTGTCTGCAGCCAGCCAAGAACCTTTTTGCCATTGTTTACTTCTAACGTGTGCTCTGTTCGCAGCCTCTCTGTAACAGACCACCTCAGCAATAGGAGACGGGGAGGGTGCCGCCCTGGACGCCTTCCTACACTCAAGGGAGGTGATGTACACAAAGGACTTGGTAAATCGTAACATCCTTTCTGAAAGGATACCCTTTTAAACGTATGGAGAGGCCTCTCTTTACAAATGGGTACCAACAATAAGGTCTCTTTTTCTTCACACCTCAAAACAATTATCATTTCTGGTTTGCAAATTAATTGAATGCAGAATCATTTATTCCAGTAGTTCTCAAAGTGTGGTCCCTGGACCAGTGGCATCAGCATCACCTGGCAGCTTGCTAGAAATGTGGTTCTCTGAGGACTTTCTGGTGGCCCAGTGGTTATGATGATGCGTGTCCCAATGAAGGGGGCCTGGGTCCAATCCCTGGTCAGGGAACTAGATTCCATATGCAGCAACTCAGTACCCTGGATGACAAAATGAAGATCAAAGATCCCGAGACTCTCAACTAAAACTCAGCGCAGCCAAATAAATAAATATTAAAAAAAAGAAAAGAAAAAGTGCGGTTCTTGGCTGTCTCCTAGATCTGCTGAATCAGAGGCAGAGGGTGGGGCAGAGAAATTGGCATTTTCGCCAGCCCTGCCAGATATTGATGCATGCTCAACGGTAAGGACTACTATTTATGCCTTTTGTTCATGTTTTTATAATAATATTGATATTTTCAAATTTATATTGCCAAAACTTATATTTTAAATCTCAGATCTGTAAAACGTCTCATCTTATAAGTGGCTTTGGGCCCTGTGTTCTATTTGTTATGTTATGGGCTTTAAAACTTCAAGGTGTAGGTCTCTTTGGTCCTGGAACCCATATTTCTGGCTCCACATGACATATACATTGCCAAATTCTTTTTTTTTTTTTTTTTTTACAGAAATCTTCAGATTCCATCCAGTTTGGTCACTTGATAGATGTTTACATCTCCTTAGGTCATAAGATCTGTAAGTTCACTTGGTTTCTTAAGACCATTGTATTTGCTGAAACCTCAAGATAGTAAGTATTTTCTATTAAATGATCTTTAAAATCTTGATTTGATTCTGCATTCTTTCAGGGTATTAAAACATTATGACTTGAGTAAATATTTTAAATACTATCCCATTGAATTTTGAATATTTCACTCAGCTTCCCCTAACTTGTCACAATTTATTAGCTATTCCAGCAATATGCTTACATAAGGATACTTTCATGTGAAATTAAAAAATTTCAAGTTGCCATGTTTTAGGGGCCTACTTTCCATTTTGTCTTTCCCAAAAGTATGACTTTTAGTTGCAGTAGAAGGAGAAGGACTGAAAATTCTTTCCTTCCTTTGGGGATTTTCTTGGAGAAGTGAATCCCTATTAAGAACTGCAAGTAAGAAAAAGAAAATTCCTAACATTCATAATGGGTTGCATTGTAACTGTTTCTAAATTGGGGAATTTGAAAATTTATAGTGCTTAAAGAGAAATTCTAGCTTCCATATTCAATTGATCTTTTTTAAAAAAACTTTTCTGAAGTATAGTTGATTTACAATGTTGTGTTAGTTTCAGGTGTACCAAAAACCAACTGGTCTTTCATTCAATATTTTTTAATCAAATATTTGACTTCCTACCATGGGTGAAGCATGGTTCCAGGTGATTTGAAATAAATGGGTGAGCCAAATAAAGACATAGGATAAACAGTAAATTATATATTAATAATTTATGTAATTTTCCAGAAGAGAGAAAATGTAACAGAATTAAAAAAACAGTAGAGTAGGATGATGGGGTCTTCCTACAGATGCTAGTGGTAAAGAATCTGTCTGCCAAAGCAGGAGATGCAAGTGAGGCAGTTTTGATCCTTGGGTAAGGAAGATCCCTGGAATAGGAAAAGGCAATGCAGTCTAGTATTCTTGCCTAGAAAATTCCATGGACAGAAGAGCCTGGCAGGTTACAGTCCACTGGGTCCCCAAAGAATCAGACTCGACTGAGGGACGGAGCACATCTGCTCACACACAAAGGATGATGAGGGGTGAAGGGGAAATGCTTATAACTTTTGATAGGATGATCTGGGGAGCCATGCTGAAACTGAACAACTTGAGCAAAGAGTTGAAGAAGGTGAGGGAGTTAGCTGTGCAGATAACTGAGGGAGAAACTTTCAGAGAAGGGAGGAGCTAGAACACAGGTGTGACTGAGGACATCTGCTATGCTAGATTAGAGTAATGGAGGGGAGCTCAAATTGAGATCAACTCAAGTAGGGCATGGTAGCCATTTATATGGGCTTTGGTTTTCCTTGGCAGGAACTAGGGAGTCATTGCATGGCATTGGACAGAGGAGTAACATGATTGCACCTGTTTTCAAAGGATCATGTGTTTCGAATAGACATTAGAGGATTCTGTCAGATTCATTTAGCTCAGTTCAGTTCAGTCGCTCAGTTGTGTCTGACTCTTTGCAACCCCATGGACTGCAGCAGGCCAGGCTTCCCTGTCCATCACCAGTTCCCAAAGTTTACTCAAACTCATGTCCATTGACTCAGTGATGCGATCCAACCATCTCACCCTCTATTGTCCCCTTCTTTTCCTGGCTTCAATCTTTCCCAGCATCAGGGTCTTTTTCAATGAGCCAGTTCTTTGCATCAGGTAGCCAAACTATCGGAACTTCAGCTTTAGCATCAGTCTTTCCAATGAATATTTAGGACTGATTTCCTTTATGATTGACTGGTTGGATCTCCTTGGAGTGCAAGGGACTCTCAAGAGTCTTCTCCAACACCATAGTTCAAAAGTATCAGTATCAATTCTTCACTGCTCAGCTTTCTTTATGGTCCAACTCTCACATCCACACATGACCACTGGAGAAACTATAGCTTTGACTGCTGCTGCTGCTAAGTCGCTTAGTTGTGTCCGACTCTGTGCGACCTCATAGATGGCAGCTCACCAGGTTCCCCTGCCCTGGGATTATCCAGGCAAGAATGCTTGAGTGGGTTGTCATTTCCTTCTCCAATGCATGAAAGTGAAAAGTGAAAGTGAAGTCACTCAGTCGTGTCTGACTCATAGCAACCCCATGGACTGCAGCCCACCAGGCTCTTCCATCCATGGGATTTTCCAGGCAAGAATACTGGAGTGAGGTGCCATTGCCTTCTCCATAACTTTGACTAGACGGACCTTTGTCGTTGAAGTAATGCCTCTGCTTTTTAATATGCTGTCTAGGTTGGTCATAGCTTTTCTTTCAAGGATCCATTAAAAGCCTACAGTCTAAGTGACAGACATTGACTTGGGCTAATGTGGTAGCAATGGAAGTGGTAAGTACTAGTTAAGGTACTGGCTAGTCTTTGAAGGTAGACCCAAGAGCACTTTTGACAAATGAGATGTGGCACATTTTATTAATAAAATGCATTTTATTTGGTAGAATTTTTCCAATTCACTTGATTGAAGAAGTTTCAAGAATTAACTTAGAATTTTCCATTTTTCTAATGACAGGGCCAAAATGCAGTGTGTATATATTAGTTAGCTGGTGTTGCCGTAAAAAATACCAGAAACTGAATGGTTTAAACAACAGAAAGTGCCCTGCATCCCAGTACTGGGCGTATACCCTGAGAAAACCATAATTCAAAAGGACATATGGACCTCCATGCTCAATGCCAGAACATGGAAACAACCAAGATGTCCATCAACAGATGAATGGATAAAGAAGTGTGTTACATATATACAAAGGAATATTACTCAGCCATAGAAGGGAGTGAATTTGAGTCAGTTTAACTGAGGTAGATGAACCTAGAGCCAGTTATACAGAGTTCAGTTCAGTTCAGTTGCTAAGTCGTATCCAACTCTTTTGCAACCCCATGGACTGCAGCACTCCAGGCTTCCCTGTCCATCACCACTCCCAGAGCTTGCTCAAACTCATGTCCAACCAGTCGGTGATGCCATCCAACCATCTCATCGTCTGTCATCCCCTTTTCCTCCCAATATCAATCTTTCCCAGCATCAGGATCTTCTCCAGTGAGTCAGTTCTTCGCATCAGGTGGCCAAAGTATTGGAGTTTCAGCTTCAGCATCAGTCCTTCCAATGAATATTCAGGACTGATTTCCTTTAGGATGGACGGGTTGGATCTCCTTGCAGTCCATATACTGCTTATACTCCTTGCAGTTATACAGAGTACAATAAGTCAAAAAATGAAAAAAAGATATTGTATATTAACATATATGAAATCTGGAAAAATAGTACCGACGCACCTATATGTAGGACAGGAATGGAGACGCAGAGGCAGATGAAGAGGACAGACGCAGAGGACAGACGCAGTGCGGGAAGGGGAGGGTGAGACAGACTGAGAGAGGAGCATTAACATATATACCTGACAGTGTGTAAAATAGATAACTAGCAGGAAGGTGCTGTTTAACACAGGGAGCTCAACCCAGTGCTCTGAAGGGGTGAGATGGGGTAGAGGGGTGGGAGGGAGGTACCAGAGGAAAGGGGCGTAAGGGTCCTTATGGCTGATTCATGTTGTTGTATGGCAGAAACCAACACAATGCTGTAAAGCAATTATCCTTCAATTAAAAATAAATTTTAAAAAAGTAAAAATAAATAACAGAAGTGATTTTCTCACAGGTCTGGGTATCAGCAGGATTGTTTCTTCTGAGGCCTCCTTGGCTTCTGGATGGTTTTCTCTCTCTCTTTTCTCATGCTTTTTCCTCCTTGTATGTCTGGGTCCTGATCTCCTCCTTGGATGAAGGACCTCCATCAGATTGGATTAGGGCCCACCCATATCACCTCCTTTTACTGTAATTCTTTAAAAGCTCTATCTCCCAGACTGGCTACATTCTGAGGTGCCGGGGTTATGACTTCAACACATGACTTTTAGGAAACACAGTGCAATTTCTAACAGTGTTACTCACACACTGTCATTTTACACATGGTCGTGAATGACACAGCCTTTGGGATATGCGGCCCAAAAACAGATCCAAAAAACCTTAACAGAACATACTTATAGTTCGTAAGGAGATGTTGCTTTAAAATGAACTCGAGTTCATTCTTAATAGTCGTTGGAAGCACCTCAGATCTGATTCGCTGTGACTCAATTTAATCAGAGGCGACACATTTTTCATTTGTATGTAGTATTTAAAGTATAGCAATTACTAATATTTAAAATAAATAACCAACAAGATCTTACTGTACAGCATAGGGAACTCTGCTCAATGTTAAGTGGCAGCCTGGATGGGAAGGGAGTTTTTGAGAGAATGGATACAGATATATGTATGCCTGAGTCCCTTTGTTGTCCTCTCAAAATCATCACAACATTTTTAATCAACCATATTCCAATATATGGATGGATGTGAGAGTTGGACTATAAAGAAAGCTGAGTGCCAAATCATTGGTGCTTTTGAACTATGGTGTTGGAGAAGACTCTTGAGAGTCCTTTGGATTTCAAGGAGATCCAATCAGTCCATCTTAAAGGAAATCAGTCCTGAATATTCATTGGAAGGACTGATGTTGAAGCTGAAACTCCAATACTTTGGCCACCTGATGCAAAGAGTGGGCTCATTTGAAAAAATCCTGATGCTGGGAAAGATTGAAGGCAGGAAAAGAAGGGGACAACAGAGGGTGAGATGGTTGGATGGCATCACTGACTCAATGGACATGAGTTTGAGTGAACTCCGGGAGCTGGCGATGGACAGGGAGCCCTGGCATGCTGCAGTCCATGGGGTTGGAAAGAGTTGGACAGGACTAAGTGACTGAACTGAACTGAACTGAACTCCAATAATAAAATAAAAAGTTTTTAAAAAATAAAGTATAACCATTTCTAGAAAGAGTGTTGAGTTAGGAATAATTTTTAAACATCTAATTTTTTTTGTCTCTGATAAGAAGAATATCTGCTTATTATTTTAGAAGACTCAATTGTTATAGAAATAAATGCTTCAGAAGGGAGACACTCCTGAATTCTTGCCTGAGTGTGTTGAAGGTACCTAGGTGCTATAGGAAGGGTGCAGTAGCTGAAATGTTTCTACCTGCAGGCATTTCAGTACATCCCTGAAGTTTAACCAAGGGGGTATTTTAGAGATTGCTCTGACCACCCACAGGCTGTGATTAGTTTCAGTTTTGGCCATGATTTGTTGGCCCAAGTTGATGGATTTCTGAGTATCCAGTCTAAGCACACCATCTCAACCTCTATCAGGTAAGTGAGTAAAGCCACACAAGCCTCAGAAAAGTTCCATTCCATCCGGTGGGTCAGTTCAGGGAGACTTGATGTGCTTGCTGCTGGCTGTCCTCTGACCCACAGCCTGTCTGCTCCTGGATGGGGAGAATTCGATGCCCTTCAAAATATAGAGTATATTGATCTGTTTTTGAGGCCACAAATGCCAAAGCCCTGTCAGCTAATGGGCCTTCAGAAGGTTAAATATGGATTTGGAGCAAATCACCAGCTGCCCACCAGCATTTTCTAGGTGGTCTGACATGCAGAGACGGAGAAGGAAGACGCTCAGGGGCAGGTTTCTGTGCGTACTGATGCATCTTTTGGGGCAAACATTACATCCTTTGTATTTGACCTGGCTCTGCAGTACCCTGTCTTCATAAGTCAATGTCATCCCTGGAAAATTAGTAAAAATGGGAGGAACATAGAAAATGTCAAAGTTTGGAAAACAGTTCCCTTTAATTTTCTGAATTGTTGTTGTTCAGTCACCAAATCGTGTCTGACTCTTTGCGAGCCCATAGACTGCAGGATGCCAGGCCTCCCTGTCCCTCACCATCTCCTGCACCTTGCCCAAATTCACGTCCACTGAGTCAGTGATGCCATCCAATCATCTCATCCTGTCTTCCCCTTCTCCTTCTGCCTTCAGTCTTTCCCAGCATCAGGACCTTTTCCAGTGTGTCGGCTCTTCGCATCAGGTGACCAAAGTATTGGAGCTTCAGCTTCAGCATCCATCCTTCCAATGAATATTCAGAGTTGATTTCCCTTAGGATTGACTGGTTGGATATCCTTGCTGTCCAGGGGACTCTCAAGAGGCTTCTTCAGCATCACAATTCAAAAGCATCAATTCTGTGGTTCTCTGCCTTCTTTATGGTCCAACTCTCACATCCGAACATGACTGCTGTATGGATTAAAGGTCTGTATAGTCAAGGCTGTGGTCTTTCCAGTAGTCATGTATTTTTCTGAACTATACATG
This sequence comes from Oryx dammah, assembly GCF_014754425.2. Taxonomy (NCBI): domain Eukaryota; kingdom Metazoa; phylum Chordata; class Mammalia; order Artiodactyla; family Bovidae; genus Oryx; species Oryx dammah. Next base: position 15,956,027 of record NW_024070204.1, read on the forward strand.
CGTTAATCGGTGAGCCTGTTACTCTCCAGTTGTGCTGCAGAAGGTGGTTTAGAGTGGTGAGGGGAGGAGAGAGAAGAAATAAAGGAGAGAGAAGGGGAGACAGTATATGAATGGTTACAAACCCTTTGATAGCAGGATGCAGAGCTTAAACTTCCTGGGGTAAAAACACCAAGAATTGACAATATGTTACTCAGTGACAGGTTTAGAAAATTCTTTGTCATTTGATCTTTCAGCTTTTCCCTTCTGTTTCCTTTTATACAGCAAGGCCAGTAAAAATAGCTCTGTTGGTTTTCATTTTGAGTTTGGTTTTCTCTTTTGTCTTTATGTGGTGGTAAGCTGTACTAGGCTTGAATTTATAGGAAATACCTCAGGGAAACACAATCTATCCTTGGAATATTTTCTTAATTTCTGTGTGATAAAATTTGCATAAATATGGACTGATGCATACTCAAGTGGATTTTTGCTGAACATTTCAGCCTCAGAAGACCTAGGTTTGAATCTTAACTGTATATCCTAGTCACATGACCAGGAATCATGCTACATCACCTCTCCCAGTTTGAAATTTTATGTGTGTACAATGTTCAGATCACATGGCCTCACCTTTCACAGCATTGCTTGGAGTGTAATAAGAATAATATATGGATTAACAAACTTAAAAAGCCCACCACATATTGATTATCGGTATTAAATATTTCTAGGTTTATTTGAATACTACCATTAAGATAATTTTTATGGACAAAAAGTTCTAAAACTGAATTTCGAGCACTCATTAGAAAAAGTGGAAATAATGGGATTTTGTTTTGTTTTTGATTTAAACTGTTAGCCCCAGATAAAAACTCAAAAGAAAATTTTCTAAGCAGACTAATGAGTAAGTAGCTACTTATGTGCCTTTGATTGTTCAGGCCACTGTAATTGATTTATGTCCACTTTACTGCCTGTGTGAAGTTTGTGTGCAAATGTGATATTATCTGACAATCACATTGTATAAAAACGTGAACGACATTGGTAATGAGAGTCTGTGAGACTGAAAGGTGATACTGTCTTGGACGTGCAGTTTTGTAGGGTCAGATTTCCACTAGGTGTGTAAGTTCTCAGAGTTAAGAGCATCCCACCCCTCACCAGTCCCACTCTTAAAGTTGTGTGCGGCACTTGGTTTAAGGAACTTTCTTCAACTGGCTTTCATTTTGGGGAAGAAAATTTTAAAATGACATGTATACATTATTTCTTGGTAGCTCAGCTGGTTAAGAGTCTCCTTGCAATGCAGGAGACCCTGGTTTGATCCCTGGGTCAGGAAGATCCCCTGGAGAAGGGGATGGCTACCCACTCCAGTATTCTGGCCTAGAGAATTACATGGATTGTATAGTCCATGGTGTCACAAACAGTCGGACACGACTGAACAACTTTCACTAAAAACTATCATGTGTAAAACAGATAGCCAGCAGGAAGCTGCTGTATAACACACGGGGCTCAGCTCTGTGCTCTGTGATGACCGAGAGAGATGGGATGGGAGGTGGGTGGGAGGCTCAAGAGGAAGTGGGTATATGTATAGATATGGGTTGTTCTTTTTGTTGTACAGCAGAAACTAACACAACATGGTAAGGCAACTATGTGTGCTTAGGCACTCAGTCTTGTCTGACTCTTTGCAACCCCATGGGCTGCAGCCCACTAGGCTCCTCTGTCCATTGGGATTCTCCAGGCAATAACACTGAAGTGGGTTGCCTTGCCCTCCTCCAGGGGATCTTCCTAACCCAGGGATCGAACTCAGGTCTCTCGAATTGGAGGTGGATTTTTTTACCGTCTGAGCTACTAGGGAAGCCTTTACCATAACTTCCAAAAAAAAAAAAAAAAAAGAATAAATTATGTCTGCTGCTGCTGCTGCTAAGTTGCTTCAGTCGTGTCTCACTCTGTGCAACCCCACAGATGGCAGCCCACCAGGCTTCCCCGTCCCTGGGATTCTCCAGGCAAGAATACTGGAGTGGGTTGCCATTTCCTTCTCCAATGTGTGAAAGTGAAAAGTGAAAGGGAAGTTGCTCAGTTGTGTCTGACTCTTCGAGACCTGATGGGCTGCAGCCCACCAGGTTCCTCTGTCCATGGGATTTTCCAGGCAAGAGTACTGGAGTGGGGTGCCATCGCCTTCTCCGAAATTATGTCCAGGTGTAAATAAATCAGTCATTTCTCTGGAGTCTGAAAAAAAAAAAAAAAAGAAATATGCTAGACTCCTCTGTCCTTCATTATCTCCTGGAGTTTGCTCAAATTCATGTCCATTGAGTCAGTGATGCTATTTAACCATCTCATCCTCTTCCACCCTCTTCTTATTTTGTCTTCAGTCTTTCCCAGCATCAGAGTCTTTTCCAATGAGTCGGCTCTTTGAATCAGGTGGCCAAAGTATCAGATCGTCAGCTTCAGCATCAGTCCTTCCAGTGAATATTCCGTAAAGAATTCGTATACATGTTAGCACTTCCGCGTATACATGTTCCTATGAGTGAGGAGCAAACATACTGTGTTTGCCTGAGCTCTCACAGTACAGAGCAATGGTCTCAGTATCCTGGGGAATATGGTGTCTATGCAGGTACAAAAGGAGTGGAAAGAGAAGGAGGCAGTTGCCAGAGAACATGGAACTCAATTGGTCTTGAAAACAGCTCAACTTCTTTTCCAAGGTTTGTTTTAATAGTGAAGAAAACCACAGAGACTTCTGGATACTACCACAGAAACTTCTTGTTACAATGAATTGTCCTTCTCTTCAGCTTGCAGTAATGTTATTATATAAATACTTCATTCCCTAGTTGTCCTGGCAGTCTAGTCCTCATATGCTATTTCTTCAAGTTATACAGCTGCAAAACTGTATTGTCTTTATGCTTTTCTTGGTCAAAGGGTGTTTATGTGGCCCTGGTGACTTCACCCTAGTGGGATGAAGTCAGAATCACTCCTACACTGGCCTCAAGTTTCAACCGGCATTTCAGCCTGTTATGGAACCGAAGACAAATTCTCCAGGTGTAATTTTTCTACTTTCTATGATTCTTAAAATGAATGGAGAAGAGTTTCCTCATGGTCCAGGGCTAAGGCTCTGAGCTCCAATGCAGGGGGCCTGGGTTAAATCCCTGGTCAGGAAACTAGACCCCATATGCGGTAACTAAGATCTGGTGCAGCCAAATTAGTAAAAAAGAAAAAAAGTGGGAATTGATCAAAATGTCAGAAAAAGCCAAGTCATCTTTGTGATTTTTTTATCCATTGTGATGCAGCTTTTATAACTGGCACATGGTGGATAGCTACACTCCATCCCTTTCTTCAAGGCCACCCCTAGGTTGTGTGGGACTCTAGGTAAATATTTGTGTGTGTGTTTTTCACTTGTTTATATAATCAATTTTATTTTTTTATAATCAATTTCATTTAAGGAGACTTTATAAAATTCATGAGCATATGAGGCATAGTGATTTATCACTAAAAATTTAGACTGATGGGTAGAAGAGAGATACTAACGTGTTTGCTTATTGTCCAATCAGAGCACTTGATTGCCCATTGTGTCCAGGCATCATCTCAGTTTAGGTCCAGGAATCATCTTTTCATATTATTTATTGTCAAATGTGCTGTTACTGGGTAATTTCATATCTCCCACTCTGAGAAAAAGATAACAAGACTGCTATTATTCAAGTCCTATAGCTCTCAGGACCTGTCTGAGTTGAAACTTATATATAGCTCTGCTTGACTCTGAGTGTCTGATGCCATTTGTTTCGTGTTGGTTACGCCATGATTCATGATACTGCACCATCCATCCTGCTCCCGTGAATACTGGCTTCCGATGGCTCTTTCAAAGGTTGTTCTGGAGCTTCTTTGAAGATGACCACAAATGCACACAGTACACAGGAGAATGTGAACAGTGATTTATTTTATGGTTGCGTTAAATTTGTCATTTGGAATTTTACAGCGTGTATATATAGAACAATACCCTTTCCAACTATGTCTTCTCTGGAACGCTTTAGGCTGTAATCACAGCATTCCTAAAATGTGATCTCTTTCCATCTTGATTGCACCTTTGGTTTCTACTTGCAAGTACCAGTGGGGCAGATAGGGGCAAGCCCTGTAGGTAGAACAAGATGAGTTATCCTGTTCATGCATGGAATCCCTGACCCTCATCTGAATCAGCTTAGCCTGGAAGAGCCAAAAATCACTATAGCAATTGGAGGCAAGAGAAGACTGGGATTAGAAGGGACCATTGATGTGGTAAAACAACAATCTCCAAAGCCCTTCAAGGGGATGGATGGGGCCATCCCTGAGGATTGTATTACATGTGGTATAGAGCCTGTGGAAGGGTGAGGGGACTGCCCTGAGTGCCACTAGCCAGAGGGTGCACAGGGGAAAAGATGATTGCCATTTTGGATGCTGGAAACCAGAGGCAGCACCATGGTGGAGGTACGATGGGTGATTGAGTATGCAAGAGACCAGTTCAAACTCAAGGGTGGGCAAGCCCGGAGTGCCGAACTCATCCTGAGTCTAAGTGAGCAGGAATCACTCAAAATCTGAGCATCAGCACCATTCCAGCAGCCCAAGCTCATCCATCCCAGGAGAGCAGTTCTATGTCTGTCAGCTCTTCGTGAGCATCCCTCACCAGCTGGCTTTTCTGGAAAGGCAGCCGAGCTCCAGGGCCCCAGGGCAACCTCACAGGACAAGTTTTAGAGCAACTCAGAGTGCTGAGTCCACTCTGCACACAACATGGAAGGTTGGAGAGAACCCTAAAGGGTAGAAATGGGGATTGGATGCCTTCCAACCTCCACCTCGCCATAGGGAGCCCATCCAAACAGCCCACACTACCAGCTCCAGCCAGGCCTTGGTACTAGAGTGGTGGGGGAGGGAGTCTTACCAAATGTCTTGAAAGGACAGAGGAGTGTGGGGCCCTGGAGCTCAGGGACCCAGGAAAGAGCTCAGCTTGCCTGTGTCTAAAGTTGGTATTACCTTCTGTTTGCTTCTTGTGACACAAAGGAGTGAAAAGAATAAAACAGTAGGATGAATATGGGAGATATGTAAAGTGTGAAGTATTCATGCAAGTCTGAGTCCTGAGAAGGGATGTTCCTGAGTTGACTTTTATTTAACAGACTGAAAAGTATTTCACCAAAGTATTTAATTAATAAACAACAATAACAATAACAAAAAGAGCTCTTACAGTTAAGTGTTGACTGTTCTGCATTGGAGGACTTTATTAGGTCAACTTAACAAATTAGAACATGTCTTGTAGACTAGATAAAATTACTGTGTCCATTTAATTGTACAGCACTGGTACCTGTACACTGGTTGTATAACAGAATATTTCTTAGGAAGCGCACTATAAAGGATTTAGAGGTAAAGAACCATGTTCAGAAAAAAAAAATCTATCATCAATCAATCATCTATCTGCCTTAGTTCTATAAGTTGCTGTAAAAAGTTGCCAGCTAGCTTAAGTAACAGAGATTTATATTTCACAGTTCTGGAAGCTGGAAGTCAGTGATGAGGATGCCAGCATGGCTGGGTTATTGGTGAGGTCTCTTTCCCTGGCTTATAAATGGCCTTCTTTTTGCTGCATTCTCACATGGCAGAAAGAGAGCCAGCTAATTTTCTGACCTCTTCTTATTAGGGCACTAATTCCATTCATGAAGGCTCCACCATCATGCCTAATTACTTCCCAAAGATCCTATCTTCAAGTACCATCACATTGGGATTATGATTTTGAATATATAGGTTTGGGGGTGGGGACACAAACATTCATCCATTGCTCTATCTATCTATCATCAATCGTCTATCAAATAGGGGCCCCCAACTTCCAGGATCTAATGCCTGATGATCTGAGGTGGCACTGATATAGTAATAATAGAAATAAAATAGATAATAAATATAATGCACTTGAATCATCCCCAAACCATCTCCCCTACCCCTGTGTCTTCCACAAAACCAGTCTCTGTTGCCAGAAAAGTTGGGCACCACTGATCTGTAGCAAATGGAGGAAATTTTTAACAACAGTAGAATCTGTGAAGATTAAATAAGTGATCTTTGTACTGTTTATCTTCTTTCTGCAACTTTTGGTAACTTTGAGACTATTTTCAAATAAAAAGCTTAAAAAGTAGCCACAACATCTTGTATCAATTTTGGTGAAGTTAGATATTGTAGTGCTTCCTTCCCACTTATTCTTTCTTTTACTTCCCCCTTCCTGCGTGCCCTCCCTCTTTTCTCATTCTCTGTCTCTCTGTCTTTCTTGGTCTCTCTCTTTCTTCTTCCCCTCTCGCTCTTTCCTGTTTCCCTGTTTTCATGGCATACAGGTAGGGAACTTTCAGCTTACTGGCATGTTCTACAGATTAAAATAATTTTAGATTGAAGAATTAAAGGAAAATGTTGACTAAATCCAGAATAGGTGCTTTTTCTGGGAGAAATGGCAACAAGGATGACAGATGAGATGAGATGATCCAGAACTTATGTTGGGAGTCTGTAGTTAGCTGATGACAAAATTGTGTAGAGAGCTTGAGTAAATAATTGTGCTCATGGCTACACTTACAAAAAACTTGACAGGAATGGAATCTAGAAAAATGGCACAGATGAACCAATGCATGGCAGGAATAGAGACAGATGTAGAGGGCCGTCTTGAGGACACAGCGGGAAAAGGAGAGGGTAGGATGAACTGAGAGAGTACCATGCCATTTATACACTGCTGCTGCTGCTGCTGCTGCTGAGTCACTTCAGTCGTGCCCGACTCTGTGTGATCCCATAGACGGCAGCCCACCAGGCTCCCTCATCCCTGGGATTCTCCAGGCAAGAACACTGGAGTGGGTTGCCATTTCCTTCTCCAATGCATGAAAGTGAAAAGTGAAAGTGAAGTCGCTCAGTCGTGTCTGACTCTTAGCAACCCCATGGACTGCAGCCCACTAGGCTCCTCTGTCCATGGGATTTTCCAGGCAAGAGTACTGGAGTGGGGTGCCATTGCCTTCTCTGATTAATACACTACCATGTGTAAAGTAGATAGCTGGTGGGAAGCTGATATATAGTAATAATACAGGCAGCCCAATCTGGCACTCTGTGACAACCTAGAGGGGTGGGAGAGAGACTCAAGATGGAGGGAATACACACACACACACACACACACACACACACACTCATGGATAATTTGAGTTGTTGCATGGCAGAAACCAACACAGCTCTGTAAAGCAATTACTCTCCAATTTAAAAGAATGCAGGAAAACCCATGCTTTATTATGATTTCAAAATCATCACGTTTCTAAACTAATTGTTGTCGAGTATCACAGCACATCATGGTGGTTAGTAACATGGGCTCTGGGGAAAGCGAGCCTGGTTTAAACACAGCCTTTTCCATTTACCACCTGGCTAATCTTAAACTGTTTAACATTTTTGTTTCTCAGATTCCTCATCTCTTTATAAATTTTTAATGAAATTATAAAATTTTAGAAAAAGTTCTAATAAGTACTGTTCTCAATTCCAATAATATTAATGGTAGATGTAGTACCTTTACTCATACGTTATAAGATATTGTCAGTTTGGGGAATAATTTTGAGCAAGCCTGTGGAAGTGGGGGTAAAGGAAGAAGTCAACTCCCTTGCCCTCTCCCCCCCTCCCCTCTCCCCTCCTCCCCTGCCCCAGTTCCCCTCTGATCCATCTCTTTGTAGGCCAGGTGGAATGCGGGACAGGCTACTATTGAGATGGACTTTGCAGATTTCAAAGGGAACAATAGGATCCCAAAATAGCAGAGGTCAGGTGGCAGCCCTTATTCGCTTATTTTTATCGCATTAATACATGCTGGATGGCCAGTTTTCAGGTTTTTATTTTCCATGCTGATGGGCTGTGTTCATTTTGGGGGGATGGGCTCAAACTTCACACAACAACCTTTGCCATGTTAATTTCAGGGCTCAGTGTTGTCACTCGTGCCCATCCAGAAGTGGAGATGGTTTGTCTGTCCAGTGGGGCTCTGCATACGCAAGTACAACTAGATTTTACTGGTGGATCTTTTCCAGGTTGCTAGCTTGGTACTTTTCAAAATGCGCTGAGTAGCTGTTTGCAATTTGTCTCTGCTGACTCCACTGGGCTCAGTTTCAAATCACTCCTAATCCACTAATGAACCTTTATTAAAGTGGGAGAGAGGTTGAATTAGTCTTTGGACACATTATTAAAATAAAGTCGGAGAAGTGAAAAATGAAAAGCGAACAATAAAGGAACACTTTGTCTCCCCTCCACATATTTTATAAAGGTAAATTTTTTTTGAGAGATGTCAATATTAGTAGGTTAACTTTCATTAGTTTTTACTTTTGTCTTATCTTAATTTTGTTTTACTATGTATGAAGAGACTCTCATTCCAAATTTTCCTCTTTTTTCTTTTTGATTTAAAGTTCAGGTTGAATAGGCTGAATGCCCATGAAGATTTAAATATCAGCCTTTTATGATTCTGAAAATGAATCTGCTGGATCAAACAGTAATTATGAAGCAGCCTGATGGTTATTACTGCCCTCCTCCTCTGCCACCCACTCATGATTCCCTGTGTCTAGGACACCCTGAGTCTACAAGGGCTTATGCTGAACTGCAAAGGAACCATCATGTACCTTTTCAGAAATGTCCACTCATCCTTAAAGTCACAAATCAAGGAAGAGATGGCTTGCAGATATGCAATTCAACTTGTGACACCAGCTAAACTTTATTCTGAAATGTTCTGTTTTCCTACTACTTTCGTTGTTCACTGCTTTTTCTGGTTACGTATTCACTCAACTGTTGAGTAAACGACATTCTGTTAGACCAGGAGGATATACTGATGAATATTTCAAGGAACTTGCATTCTGTCACGTAATTTATTTCATAAGAAGAAGCAATAATAATTTTTAGTCATTAAAGTAAAAGAGAGAAACTTAGGTATAATATTGTGCTTAGTACTTGTTTTTGTCAGCTTCTGTTTCTTCATCAACTTCTTAATTGGGAAAAAAATGGTCATCACAAAAATCTAATCTCAAATTTAGCCATGAGTATTGGATTTTTCCTTTTCTATCTATCTACAAATCTCCACCTCTTCTTCTTCTCTCTATATGTCTATATCTTTATCCTTAGATCTATATTCATATAGATAGATGTTTTTCTATGTTTATATATCTATCTCCTTTTATCTATGTGTAAAAATACATGTAATTTCTTTTGAATGAACTATATCCTTCACCTATGAGAAGTTGCTAATTAAATCAGTAATTTTTCTAGTCATAATTTAAAATTATATGACGTTTGATACTTTTTAGAATGCCTTTATAATACTTTATCTCATATGACCCTTACAAGGAAGAGTGATTATCTTCAAATGAGAAAATAGTGGCTCAGAGCAGTTATTTGTATAAGGTCAGAAAGCCAGTTAGTTATCTCAGATATTACTATCTATCTAAGATTAGAAAGGCAGTTAATGATGATGGAGAAAATGGTCTTTCTATTTCACTTATTTATTCTATGAATAGCTGTTGAGCAATTTTGTATAGTAGGCATTATTTTTGATGTTTGGATTCAGCAGGGAGCAAAAGAGAGAAAATCTCTTGGTCTTGTAGAACTTATATTATAGTGAGGGAGATAAAAATACATCATATTAAATAAAATATAGAATGATAATAAGGAAGACGTAGGAAGAGACAGTGTGCGATGGGTGATAAGGAATCGTAGTTTGTAAGTTTAAATAAGATGATCATAAAGGTCTTACTAGGATGGAGATATTTGGACAAGTGATTTAAAGGAGGCAGAGAACAAGTCATAGTGGTATCTGGAAGAACAGTAGAAGGAATGAACAGGGCGGGCAGTGGCAAGGAAGCAGCATGTAGTTGGAACAGAGTGAAAAAGGGTTTCTTCAGGAGGTAAGATCTGAGAAGTCAAGCGTTGAGTGGGAAGGGACAGATGAAGGTGATGCTGATGGCCCTGGAGGTTTTCATCAGAACTTTCACTTTTCTCTGGGTCATGTTGAGGTCCATGGGGCAGTTTAAGCAGAGGAGTAAACATGTCTTATTGTCTGGCTTATTTTTTAAAAAGATCATTCTGGTAGATGCCTTGAGAGAAGCCAGTGGATGGCCTGGGTGGGCACAGGAGAACCTCGTTGTGAGGGTTTTGTAAATGGAGCATATGTCCAATGAGCAGAGGACCTGTGGGATCAGGTTTTATATTCTAGTTGAGACTTTTCCTTCCACTAACTGTTGAGGCATCTTGGGACAATCACTTAGTGTTTCACTAGAAAGGAAAATAGAACCAAGTAGTTAGTATACATTTGAGCCAGTTTCCTGTCACTCCCTATGGTTAGTGGCCTACTAGGATCCCCAAGTTTGGTTTTCTTTTCATTTCCTAATTCCAGAGTGTGTGCCTCTGCTCACCCCACCCCTATCTTTTTTTATTTTTCAGATATGGATTATTGAATTTTAAAATTCAATAATAAAATTTTTTTTTGAAAAATTTTTTTACAATATTGCTTCTGTTTTATGTTTGGACTTTTGGCTGAGAGGCATGTAGGATCCTAGATCCCCGATCAGGGATTGAACCCATACCCTTGGAAGGTGAAGTCTTAATCACTGGCCAGCCAGGGAAGACCCCCACCTCTGTCCTTACAGTCTCTTTACTATCAGTTTTCCTTTCCTGACCTTCCTCAGAGCATGCAGAAGACTGGAGGCAATGGACAACAGTTTTGCTGGGTCTTGAGCTGTTCTGGAATCTTAGGTTGTAATGCACAACCTATGTCTTGCATTAAAGAAATCAAAACTTGGTGTTGCTGTTGGTGTTGCTGTTCAGTTGCTCAGTTGTGTCCGACTTTGCGACCCCATAGACTGCAGCACGCCAGACTTCCCTTCACTATCTCCCTGAGTTTGCTCAAAGTCATGTCCATTGAGTTGATGATGCCATCCAACCATCTCATCCCCTTCTCCTCCTACCCTCAATCTTTCCCAGCATCAGGGTCTTTTCCAATGAGTCCACTCTTCACATCAGATGGCCAAAGTATTGGAGCTTCAGCTTCAGCACCAGTCCTTCCAATGAATATTTAGGGTTGATTTCCTTTAGAATTGACTGCCTAAGGGACTCTCAGGAGTCTTCTCCAGCACCACAGTTCGAAAGCATCCATTCTTCACCACAGTTCGAAAGCATCCAATCTTCTTGTAGAGATATTTTAAAGTTTAAAATAATTTTTTAAAAAGTCAACTTTAAAAGCCTACCTAATCAGTGAACTATTTAATATTACAAAATTTATGGTTCAGTTCAGTTCAGTTGCTCAGTCATGTCCGACTCTTTGCGACCCCATGAATTGCAGCACGCCAGGCCTCCCTGTCCATCACCAACTCCTATAGTGTATTAATAGACGATAGACCACAGTGTCAGCAGGTCTGGGACTGAAGTAGGCTGTGTGCACACACATATCAGCTCTGTTTTGATTTCATTTCACTTTAGCTATTTGCTTTGGTGTCTGCAAAACCCTGTGTGCACAATTTTTATGAGCCTGGACAATTTACTGCCAAGCTTACTTGAATTCTAAAATGTTTCCAGTTTCTGAAAACCACAAATTATTTACCAAATAGTCAAGGAAATAGAGGTCATGAGTTCACTTCTTACATAATTTTAAACTTCCTTTCTGAGTCCTGACATCTCCCAGCAGGCAGAGTGATGTGTTTTTAAGCAGATTCAATAAGGGAGAGGAAAGAATGGGAAGTGATGCAAGTTGTTAAGTGCTGTACTGCTCTATTTGCTTCTCTTGATGCTAAACGCCAAGAATCCAAGTCAGAATAGTGGAAGGGACATATGAAATAGCCCTCCCTTTCCAATTTTATTTTGTTCAGAAAGAGTTAAGCAGAAAATGCTGGAAAAAACTATCTTTGGGGATGTAAAATTATTAGTACTCCTTAAAATATTCATTTATTTATTTGGCTGCATCGGGTCTTAGTTGCTGCAAGAGGGGTTTTCATTGCACCATGTGGACCTTCTGTTGTGGTGCAAGGACTCTCTAGTTGCAGTGTGCAGGCTCTGGAATGCACGGGCTCAGTAGCTGTGGCACAGGCTTACTTGCCTTGAGGCATGTGGGATCTAAATTCCCAGAACCATCGGGATCCAACCCATGTCCCCTGCAGTGCAAGATGGACTCTTAACCACTGGGCCACCAGGGAAGTCCTGGGATGTAAAATTATTTAAGAGAAAAAGATAAATGTTCCCCCCAAACAATAGGCTAACAATCGTTAAAATGAAATTGAAGAGCAGTATACAAGGTAAATCTTTCAAGCATCAGTTGGTGTCAGTTTCTTCCAAGCTGTTTCAAGGGTGACTACACACAGCTTCTTATGTGCCTGTGCTTGGTTGTGACCCCGTCTGTGACCCCGTGGACTGCAGCCCGCCATGCTCCTCTGTCCCTGGGGTTTTTCAGGTGAGAGTACTGGAGTGGGGTGCCATTGCCTTCTCCAAGGAGTCTTCCTAACCCAGGGATAGAACCCGACTCTCCTGTGTCTCCTGCACTGGCCAGCAGATTCTTTCCGCCTGAACCATGCATAAGTAGCAAATACATTCAGCAGAAAAAAGAGTAATGATGAAAGAGCGATTCTATGAAATATAAGAGGAATATAAGTAGCAAATACATTCAGCAGAAAAAAGAGTAATGATGAAAGAGCGATTCTATGAAATATAAGAGGAATAACTAATAACCTTAGGTCAAGTGAGCAGGATTAATAAGGAGGGACTGATAACTCCTGGGTGTCTAGTTTGGAAAGAAAATGGACTCAGCTGAATGAAGATACATATACTTGGTTTGAACGTTGAGAATTTCTTTATTTATGATAGATGGTACATGGGTCCATCCACAGGAACTAGGACAAAATGTCACTGTTTTGATTTTGAGAATCTTTCTCTTCCAAATTTTTATCTGGTTTTTTTTTTTTTTCCTCTCAGAGGGAAAGGGAATGAGAGGGACTCAGGGATGATGGACCATTTACCTTGGAGATTTCCATGTTTTGGGGGAAATAGCTTCTAGACTGAGAGCAGAGACCTCTCCCAGGGATTCTACAAGCTGTGAATTGAGTGCCAGGAACTGAGAGACCAGATGTTTTCATGACACCAGCAGGATATAATTTAACCAAGGGATAGGACCCAGAAGGAAATTCAGAGACATACTGGGAAGCAAGATCCCAACTGAGCTTAGTTACAATTTCAGATGCCAAGAGTGCTCCAGAAAGCACTGCACCAAGGACATTATGAGTTTTAAAATTTCTTCATGTTTATGATTTTAATTATCCCTGTTTCCCAAAGTGATCAGCAGAAACAATTTAGGAGAAAATAGATGTATTTGCTGGAAGGGAAGAGGACATTCTGGAGACTATATCCCATTTCACAGCCAAGCTTGTGATTAGGAAGTGGATGATGATGGAGTTTAAAGAAGGGAGAGGGTCTGGCAGTTTCTAAATGAAAGCGAGGAGAGCAGGCTTGGTCCAGGAAAAAAAGATTCAGTGAGAACCCAGGCTGATCCATTGGGATCTACAAACACCATATAAAATTGAGAAGTCAACAGCTAAGAATAAATGTTTATCTCTAAACAGGAAAAATGGACCTGAAGATATTGCACTGTCTGAAATTATTTACATAATGGAGGTTCAGGTGATGAATACATTCATTTTCGTATACACATATGATCTATGCAAAGTTCATTTCACACCCATGATGATCTCTGTAAAGACTTTAGAATAATTCCAGGCATCTAATAAGAGCTCAATGAATGCTGATTCTGTACCTCTGAATCCACCCACAATTTGTGCCTGATTGTTATTCTGGAATTGTGAATAATTTTTAACCAAGCTCTCTTAAAGTGAAAATGTGCTTTCTGAAGCTAATGCTTGAAGTACAGGTTGAGACTTTGTATTCTTAACTCTACATCTTTGGAATTACTTTCTGAATGTTCCAATGTACAGATGTTAGTCAGGGATGGAGATTTTTTTTGGCCATGCTGTGTGGCATGTGAAATCTTAGTTCTCTGACCAGGGATTGAACCTATGCTCCCTTCAGTGGAAATGTGGAGTCTTAAACATTGGACCACCAGAGAAGTCCGAAGACTTTTCTTTAAAATGGTTTTATTTATCTTTATTATAGGGAAACTTCAAACAAATGGTTTCTATTATTTGTGTGTGTGTGTGTGTGTGTGTGTGTGTGTGTGTTCGACTGCTCAGTTGTGTCCGATTCTCTGCAACTCCATGGGCTGCAGCTGGCCAGCTTCCTCTATCCATGGAATTTTCCAGACAAGAATACTTGAGCAGGTCTATTATTTTTGAAAAGCAGCTAAAATCTTCAAACAGTAAACACAATTTATGCATCTTTCACTTGCTCTTGTTTTAAAGTTATGGAAGTTAATTTCCCTTTTAAAATTAACAAGATCAAAAAATAATTTGCAGCACATTCCATTAAAATAAGGTCTGTGGCACAGTGGCCCTCCAGCTTATTGGAATCAGGGAGAATTTATTGTCTTCAGCAGTTTGATTGTGATGTGCCTAGCTATGGCTTTCTTTATATTTATTTTGTTTGGGGTTAGCTGAGATTCTTGAATGTGAGGGTTCCTCTCTTTAAAAACTCTGGAAAATTCTTGACCATGTTTTCCTCATACATATACATGTATTTCTTCCTGCCTTAGTCTTTCTTTATTCTTCTTCAGTGAACTCCAACAATGAGCATGTAAAGTTTTGCACTATGACCTACATCTGACCCTTATGTGTATTTTTTTGTTATGTCTGTGCTCTAACTGAGTGTTTTATACTGATTTGTCTTTGGAATCATTTAATAAACCTCCTGCTGTGCTGTTGAATTCATCCAATGAGGACTTACTTTCAGATACTATCTTTTTCAATCTTAAAATGATGATATTTTTATGGATTCTAATTCTTTGATGCAATTCCATATTCTTTCATCACTTTGGCCATCTTTTTTTCCAATTTCTTTGTATATTAACCATTGTATTCAAGTCTTTGGATGCTTACTACAATATCTATTTTTTTAAATTTGCATTTGCTCATGTTTCTTTGGAAGGAATGACGCTAAAGCTGAAACTCCAGTACTTTGGCCACCTCATGCGAAGAGTTGACTCATTGGAAAAGACTCTGATGCTGGGAGGGATTGGGGGCAGGAGGAGAAGGGGACGACAGAGGATGAGATGGCTGGATGGCATCACTGACTTGATGGATGTGAGTCTGAGTGAACTCCGGGAGTTGGTGATGGACAGGGAGGCCTGGCGTGCTGAGATTCATGGGGTTGCAAAGATTCGGATGCGACTGAGCAACTGAACTGAACTGAACTGAACTGATGTTGTCTGTTCCCCTTGGTTGTTGGTTGCATTTTTCTGTCTCTTTTCAAGTTTGTTAATGATTCAGTTCAGTTCAGTCCCTCAATCGTGTCCGACTCTTTGCGACCCCATGAATCGCACCACGCCAGGCCTCCCTGTCCATCACCAACTCCCGGAGTTCACTCAGACTCATGTCCATCGAGCCAGTGATGCCATCCAGCCATCTCATCCTCTGTCGTCCCCTTCTCCTCCTGCCCCCATTTCCTCCCAGCATCAGAGTCTTTTCCAATGAGTCAACTCTTCGCATGAGGTGGCCAAAGTACTGGAGTTTCAGCTTTAGCATCATTCCTTCCAAAGAAATCCCAGGGCTGATCTCCTTCAGAATGGACTGGTTGGATCTCCTTGCAGTCCAAGGGACTCTCAAGAGTCTTCTCCAACACCACAGTTCAAAAGCATCAATTCTTCAGTGCTCAGCCTTCTTCACAGTCCAACTCTCATATCCATACATGACCACTGGAAAAACCATAGCCTTGACTAGACGGACCTTAGTCGGCAAAGTAATGTTTCTGCTTTTGAATATACAATCTAGGTTGATCATAACTTTTCTTCCAAGGAGTAAGCGTCTTTTAATTTCATGGCTGCAATCACCATCTGCAGTGATTTTGGAGCCCCCAAAAATAAAGTCTGACACTGTTTCCACTGTTTCCCCCATCTATTTCCCATGAAGTGATGATTAGAAGATACTAAAAACAAACACAAGTGTCGAAGCTTCATATGATGCTACTTCTAGCAGACAAAGTTAGGAGCTAATCACCTCAACCCACAGGGAGTGAGCTGGGTCAGTGATGCAAGTTTTCATAAGACTCATTTCACTTTCAGTTCTCCTTTCCCCCTTAAGCCCATCTCTCTTGCACTTTTGGTTGAGAGCGCTGAGAGACTGTAGAGGACTCTTTAGCATCCTGCTACGTACTACTTCCAAATGTGTTCCATGTTGTGGGGAGACTTGTCATGGTTCTGAGCCAAGCTCCTTTTCTCAAGTGAGAATTTTTCTCCTAGTTATTATGGGAATACTAGAGAATTAGTCTACCTTACAGAAGCTTTGTAACCTTATGCTCAACTCCAGAATTCAGCAAATGTGCTATGGGCAAAACTGGCCAGGCACTTAAGGATATTTTAGTTTCTGAATCACTGTGGTCCCTAATTTGCATGCCCAAATCTTTACTGGTCTCTTTTTGTCATCCTACAGTTCTTCTGCACACCAAGTTGTAGTCAGAATTGCTAAATGACTCAAGGAAGAAAGCAACCTGTGAAAGACAGCTCACCCTGGAAACGCTCTTTGCTCTACAGAATTTTTGTTTACTTAATTCCATTTCCACAGTCTGCTCTCTTTAAAGATGACTTTGAAAACAACCTGTATATTTCAGTTGGTATAGCAAGAATGTGTTTTGCTGCAGCAAACTGCAGTCTTCCCAGGTGGCGCTAGTGATAAAGAACCTGCCTGCCAATGCAAGAGATGTGGGTTTGATCCCTGAGTTGGGAAGATTCCCTGGAGGAGAGCTTGGCAACCCACTCAATATTCTAGCTTGGAGAATCCCATGGACAGAGGAGCCTGGTGGGCTACAATCCCCAGGGTTGTGCAGAGTTGGACATGACTGGAAGTACTTAGCATGCACGCACAACTGCATTCTGAGTCTAGAAGTGCTCTTGGCATCAACTTTTAACAGTCTGGGCAGCTATTTTGTTCTCATGTAATAGACTGTAAGAAGATCTTCATACGTTTTTCTAGGAGCTTCAGGTGAGACAAAAACAAAAAAAAAAGTGTGGATGTATGTGACAGAGTTTAAAAATTAAATTTAATGCTTGAAGTTCACACAGAAGTCTATTTTCTGGCAGTATACACTTCTGCAAGCCAATAGCGAAATTTATCATTCATTTTCCTTAAAATATGGAAAATATTTGTTAAGGTGAATGCTTATTTGTTAAGGAAATACTGTTTAATACTTGAGTCTTGCAGGTAATAGTGGGACCTTAAAGGTCTTGGCATGAGACCTACTCACATAAATGTTTGACTCTCATTTTTTTTTTTTCCTGTATCTAGTAGAGGAAGAACAGGGAGGACTGAGAGATATTTGGCTGTCCACGGAGTCTGTCCTGCAAGCTTCAGTGCAAGCATATGAATGTGCTCAATCTTGTCTGACTTTTTGCAGTCCCATGGACTGTAGCATGCTAGGCTCCTCTGTCCATGGAGTTTTCCAGGCAAGAAAACTGGAATCAGTTGCCATTTCCTTCTCCAAGAAGAGCTATCAATCTGGATGTGAACGCAGGAAGGTGTCGGGTCTGGGGAAAGTCCACTGAGTCAGCAGGCCAGTGTCTAAGGAAGTGGCTGTGTTTATTAGTTCAGTAGACCCTTTGGCACATCCTAAAGAAACATTCTTTTTGAAATTGAACTTCTGGAATCTTTTACTGAGCCACTCTGGCTTTCTTTCTGGTTTCTCTACCACCATGATATTCCAGCTCTGTTCTCTATGCAAATTTCCCCGGGCACATGGTTGCACCATGACATTTTAAAACACTTACCAGACTTTATTTTATTTAATAAACAAGACTTTATTTTATTTAATCCTTGCAATAAACTTATGTGGTGAGGCCTGGACTAAGTTCTACTTTATAGACAAGAAAATCATAACTTGAGAAATTAAGCACAATCAGTAACAGCAGAGACAAGATTTCAAATCAGGTCATTTTACTTTTTTTTTTCTTTCTTCTATATCATTGTGTGAATCGATCTCATTTCTGAAATGACAGATGGCACAAGAGCAAAACAGTTCTTTACATCTGGTATATAGTTGAAAAGTGACGATTCTGCACAAATAAATATGAAGGGAATTTTTACCCTCTCCGATAACTTCCTTCCTGAAACCTGGCACTCTCCAAGCTTAGAAAATAGAAAGGGGGTTTATATAACTTAGCTCAAAGCAGAGACATTTATAGACTCACAGCATCACATAGCATGAGGTGAACATCGTTGAACGTCTGGAAGGTCTGATGGTCTTGGAGATGGCTTGGCTTTGACTTGCATTAATGAGGTGCGAATTCTTCCTGCCTCTCCTTCAATTTCAGCTTCACTTGTGGACTGGATAACTTTTCTTCCCGCCTTAGTCCATCTACAGGCCACTGAATGTCTGGATATCTAGGCTGAGGAAAGGATAAGAGGAACTCAGAGGAGTGAAAATTCTTTCTGGCCTGATAAACCAAAAGAAAGACAATTACGTGGGGGAGTTGAGAAGTGAGTGAAGAACTTCTAAGCTCACTGAGGAAGAGAATCATCTGCATAAGGCAAAGGGAACTCATTGGACACAATACGGTCATTTGGTAATTTTTTGTCTTAAAAAAATTATAAAAATATTACCAGTTTTTATGATTTAAACCAATATTTTATAACTGCTTTTCCATTCTGCAATGAGATTTTTTTACAATGTAAATGCACACATGCACAGTTTAAAAACACAATGCCCAGTTCCTGATATATAAATACTTCCATCAGTAAATTTTTAGTCGTGTCTCTATCTTCACTTGACAATGTGATATAAGCCAGAAGCTTGCTGCTGTGTGAAGATTACCCTGGATGCCACAGCTACAGTGCACATGTTATTATGGAGATTGCACTGATGAATTAAATAACACTAGTGTTTTGCCATACATAGAGCTTCCACTGGGCCAACTCATATATTTCCTCATTCCACTTTCACTCTTTTCCTTATTTCTAACATCTGAGGTTCCTTTCTCTTTTGGGAGCACAGTTATTATTAAAAAAAATACATTTAGTTATATTTTAAACATACCTTCTAGCAAAGGTGCTCTTTATTGGAAAAGCTTCCATGCTGCTGGAAGCAGGGGACGTGCCAATTTGAAGTGAATAAAGTAGAGAGATTTCATAAATGATGAAAGACAAGCATGCAATGGCTTTCCCATAGGTAAGCTTTTCAAAATGTCTGTGTAGAAAGGAAAGAAAAGAATGAAATGCAAATAAGTTATTTTAAACTATTATTTTCAGGACCAAAGAAGAAGTCTTTAAAAAACATCATAAGCTGTTTGTCAGTGTTTTTAGTGGAAGTAATTTAGAGATGATTGGATATTGTTATTTTTAATTTGATTTTTTAGAATAAGAGTTTACCAAAATAGAAAGCTTTGTCTTTTCTTTTGCCCACAACTTTAAAAAGTAAACTGTGAGACTTGGGTCAGCATCATTTTTCTTTTTTAGACTCTTCTGCTTGCAAATCCATCCACCATCAAATTACATTGTGTTCCTTCCTCTTTTGCCTACCTGTGGCTGAGTGTTTTATAAATAAATCCAAAGCCCTGTCTTCCTTTTGCCTGTTGCTCTGAGTAAACAGTAAGAAATCAGATGCCTGGGCCCAGTGATTTGATTTTATACAAGTGGATCTTGTTAGAACATTTCTTTATGCTTGGGATATCAGGAGATTTATTTGTAACCTTCCTCGCCAAGAGAACAATGGCGGTATTTACTGTTTCTACCGTCTGTTGGTCTGTTGTCATTTCAAAGAATTTATTTGAATCTTGCCAAAATGACTGAATTAAGAAATGCTTAATTGACTGATTAAAAGAAAACAATTTGTTTAAATCATTCAGCTGTCTGGCCTACACCAGTCCATACTTTCTGTAATTATGCATTTTTTATTTGTTTTGTTCAATTTCTTGGCAATGCATAGACCCAGCTATTTTTTAATTTCTTTGCTAATTATATGATTTTTTGAACTCCAGTTAATCTAGTTGTAAACTTAGATAAAAATTTATCATGTCTTCTTTAAAAAAAAAACAACCCAAAACACTCTATGTAAATAGAGGGAACTTCAAGACCACTTGAGAAGTGGGGCAGAGATCTCAAAGGAACAGGCTAAACTGCCTCTAGAGAGACTGGATCCAACAACTTGTAGAGCTTCTGAGTAGGACACACAGCTTTGGGAGCAAAGCTGAAATGCTCAGGGCAGTCGTCACGCAGCAGAGCGTCTTGCATGTTATTTTCTGCCCCTCTCTTCTTCCTGGGCCCACCCCACGCAGTTCTCAGCCTCACCTCTAAATAGGTTGAAGACATCTTTTCATTGCTCTCTGTGTGTGTGTTAGTCTCTCAGCAGTATCCAGCTCTGTGAGACCCTAGGGACCGTAGTTTGCCAGGCTTCTCAGTCCATGGAATTCTCCAGCCAAGAATACTGGAGTGGGTAGCCATTCCCTTCTGCATGGGATCTTCCCAACCCAGGGGATGAACCTGGGTCTCCTGCACTGCAGGCGGATTCTTCACTGTCTGAGGCACCAGGGGAGCTCTGTTCCCAGTAGAGGTATGCCAAAGTATACAGCTACTCGGGTTGTTCACATGTCTTGGTTTAGGCTTGGCCTCAGTTCTAGCCAACCTTGGTGTTAGTTATAGAAGGAAAGCTCCTTGGAAGGAAAGCTATGACAAACCTAGACAGTGTATTAAAAAGCAGAGACCTCACTTTGCCAATAGAGATCCATAAAGTCAAAGTTGTGGTTTTTCCAGGAGCCATGGACTGATGTGACTCAGCGTCCAGCAGCTAGTTGAAGGAGTAATGCTGAAGCTCATTGATATTGTGACTTCTGTCATTCAGTTCTCCATGTGTCTTGGTGTTAATTTTTTTTTTTTTTTTGGTTGCAAAATACTTTGGAACAATCCCTCTTTCCTCCTCTTTCCTCTTTCTCTTCTTTCAGAATTAGATGAGTTAGATGATGCTAACTATTAAAAATGATTTGTAGTCTTTTACCTGACATGGGGTTGACTTCCTTGGGGAATCAGGGATTGGGTTAGAGATATAGCTGGAAGAGTGCGGAAGCAAGATTCCTCCATTTTCCCAGTCTAGAGAAATTATGCTGCAGTCGCATACCCTGAATGAAAAAGAAGTTTTTGCATGTCTATCATCTTTGAGATCTGATTACTAATGTAGTCATCTTTAAAGAATTCTGCTGTTTACAATAAAACTATAATCTCCCTCCTTTCTCTTGTGTTACACAGCTTCTGGAGTGCAAGTTTCTTCTTGGCATCTTTGAATTGTGCAGGGATAGTTGCACTTTCTTTCCACTTCATATATGCTTTATTCCTGACGATTCTCTTTACACTTTTGCTACAGAAATACTGAGCCTCTTGGCAGGGCACTTCTCTCAGTCAGTGAACATTCAGTAGAGAATGAAGACCTTCTAGCCCACAGATCAGGAAGATGCTCTTTATAAAGCCACTGTATTTTTCAAAAAACAGCTACAGTTAGTTTTAGTGTTCGGCAGCAAAAAATATCCCCAAGTGATTTAACATTGCTTACATTATCTAGATATTCATTTACTGAAAGAAGACTTTGTGTAAGAGTGTGTCTTTGTTACTTCACACATACTGCTTGAGTACCTTCTGTGATGCCAGGTATGATGCTAGTTGGCATACAGTTGAGAATAAGGCAACCTTGTTTCCTTCCCTCAACCAAGGATAAAATAGGCTTCACATTTTTCAAATCTAAAATGATATGATTACCGTATGACACTTGCAATAGAAAGTACATAGAATTTATAAGATAGTTTAATGGGGAACTTTATCTTAGGAATTAGGATACTCCTTTCTAAGAAAGTCAAGATGAGAGCTTAAGGATTGATAGGAACAGAAGAGATGAAATATGAAGTTGGGAGCTGGGAGAAGTGGAGGAGAGGTGAAGTGTATCATGAAGGTTGATAATGGAGAGAAAGGTCTTGATGCAGGGAGACTTGTTGCAGTGAGGGGTAACAACAAGGCAACTAGGAAAAGCAGAGGTTAAATGTGGTATGTGAGTGATGGTATATGCGTATATGTGTGCATGTGTTATTGTGCAAGTATCTTAAGTGTAGTTTCTGTTGTGTTGCTGTTCAGTTGCTAAGCCATGTCTGACTATGTGACCCCACTGACTGCAGCACATCAGGCTTCTCTGTCCTTCAGTAACTCCCAGAGTTTGCTCAAATATATGTTCATTGAGTTGGTAATGCTTTCTATTTATCTCATCCTCTGCCACCCCCTTCTTTTGCCTTCAATGTTTCCTAGTATCAGGGTCTTTTCCAATGAGTTAGCTCCTCTCATCAAGTGGGCAAAGTATTGGAGCTTCAGCTTCTGCACCAGTCCTTCCAATAAATATTCAGGATTGATTTCCTTTAGGATTGATGTGTTTGATCTCTTTCCAGTCCAAGAGACTCTCAAGAGTCTTCTTCTTCTCCAGCACCCCAGTTCAAAAGCATCAGTTGTAGTGTTAAAAAAAAAAAAAAACAAAAAAACAAAACAAAAAAAAAACCCAAAAGCATCAGTTCTTTAGTGCTCAGGCTTCTTTTTGGTCCAATTCTCACATCCGTATATAGCTATTGGAAGACCACAGCTTTAACTATATGGACCTTTGTCGGCAAACAGACGTTTCTGCTTTTTAATATGCTATTTAGGTTTGTCATAGCTTTCCTTCTAGAACTAACACCAGAAAGATATGTCCTTTTCATAATAGGGTATTGGAATGCAAAAGTAGGAAGTCAAGAGATACCTGGAGTAACAGGCATATTTGGCCTTGGAGTACAAAATGAAATAGGGCAAAGGCTATAGAGGTTTTTCAACAGAACACTCTGGTCATAGCAAACATCCTCTTCCAACAACACAAAAGATGACACTACACATGGATATTACCAAGTGGTCAATATCAAAATCAGTTTGATTATATTCTTTGTAGCCAAAGATAGAGAAGCTCTGACCTGCATACATAGTCAGCAAAAACAAGACCTGGAGTTGACCATGGGCCACTTTCTAGGTAAATGTGTAGAAAAAAGTGCTGCAGGTAGGGAGGTAGAATGCAAGGCTATTTTATTTAAATTTTTGAGAATGAGAATTTGTTTGTGTAATACTTCAGTTCAGTTCAGTCACTCAGTCATGTCCAACTCTTTGCGATCCCATGGACTGCAGCATGCCAGGCCTCCGGTCCATCATCAGCTCCCGCAGTTTACTCAAACTCATGTCCATTGAGTCGGTGATGCCATCCAACCATCTCATCCTCTGTCATCCCCTTCTCCTCCTGCCTTCAATCTTTCCCAGCATCAGGATCTTTTCCAATGAGTCAGCTCTTTGCATCAGGTGGTCAAAGTATTGGAGTTTCAGCTTCAACATCAGTCCTTCCAGTGAATATTCAGGACTGATTTCCTTTAGGATGGTTGGGTCTCCTTGCAGTCCAAGGAACTCTCAAGAGTCTTCTCCAACACCACAGTTCAA
Source organism: Oryx dammah (assembly GCF_014754425.2). NCBI lineage: Eukaryota > Metazoa > Chordata > Mammalia > Artiodactyla > Bovidae > Oryx > Oryx dammah. The sequence continues at coordinate 15,979,570 of NW_024070204.1, forward strand.
AAGCACCAATTCTTCGGTGCTCAGCTTCTTCGCAGTCCAAATCTCACATCCATACATGACCACTGGAAAAACCATAGCCTTGACTAGAGAGACCTTTGTTGGTAAAGTAATGTCTCTACTTTTTAAGATGCTGTCTAGGTTGGTCATAACTTTCCTTCCAAGGAGCAAACGTCTTTTAATTTCATGGCTGCAATCACCATCTGCAGTGATTTTGGAGCCCCCCAAAATAAAGTTTGCCATTGTTTCCATTGTTTCCCCATCTACTTCCCATGAAGTGATGGGGCTGGATGCCATGATTGGTTTTCTGAATGTCAAGCTTTAAGGCAACTTTTTCACTCTCACTTTCATCAAGAGGCTTTTTAATTCCTCTTCACTTTCTGCCATAAGGCTGGTGTCATTCACATATCTGAAGTTATTGATATTTCTCCCGGCAATCTTGATTCCAGCTTGTGCTTCTTCCAGCCCAGCGTTTCTCAAGATGTACTCTGCATAGAAGTTAAATAAGCAGGGGGACAATATACAGCCTTGACACACTCCTTTTCCTATTTGGAACCAGTCTGTTGTTCCATGTCCAGTTCTAACCGCTACTTCCTGACCTGCATACAGATTTCTCTGGAGGCAGGTTAGGTGGTCTGGTATTCCCATCTCTCTCAGAATTTTCCACAGTTTATTGTGATCCACACAGTCAAAGGCTTTGGCATAGTCAATAAAGCAGAAATAGATGTTTTTCTGGAACTCTCTTGCTGTTTTGATGGTCCAGCAGATGTTGACAATTTGATCTCTGGTTCCTCTGCCTTTTTTAAAACCAGCTTGGACATCTGGAAGTTCATGGTTCATGTATTGCTGAAGCCTGGCTTGGAGAATTTTGAGCATTACTTTTCTAGGGTGTGAGATGAGTGCAATTATGTGGTAGTTTGAATATTCTTTGGTATTGCCTTTCTTTGGGATTGGAATGAAAACTGACATTTTCCAGTCCTGTGCCCACTGCTAATTTAAAATATAAACACCAAATTTATATTCTTAAAAATTGCAAAAAGGTGAAAAATTAATTTCAAAGCACTGTATGGTGTGTACTGTGGACTGAATTGTGTTCTTTCAAAATTTATAGGTTGAAGCTGTTGAGTAAAAAAATTTATTCACAACCTAAAAGTTCACAGCTATGTTTTCTTCATTGGGGATTTTTGGGACTTCAAGCCCAGCCTCTCAAGTAACTCTGAGAGAATTGCTCCAACAAGGTGGGGGGAGGGGTTGAATGTATAGGAATTTTGCAACAAAGATCAGGTAGTAAGAATAAAAGATTACTATTAATTAAACAGATATCACAGATTAAGGAATTTAGTGCTTTTCTATGTATGGAATGATGCAAGAGTCTGAACTCATTGGAGTGATTCCTTTGATATGCATCTCAGGTATCTGGGGCTAGTATCCTGAGTTTCCTCAGGGCTTACTGTAGGGAGGGCTGCTGTCTGATGGCAGATAGATGAGATAGATGGAAAGTTTTTTTTTTTCCCTTCCTGAGCTGCCTCAGGGCTCACCAGATCACTATCATTACTGTTTCTCAGTGCTAAGTCACGTGTGACTCTTTCCAACCCCCATGGACTGCAGCATTCCAGGTTCCCCTGTCCTTCACTAACTCTCAGAGTTTGCTCAGACTCATGTCCATTGAGCTGGTAATGCCATCCAACCATCTCATCCTCTTCCCTCTCTTCCTCCTGCCCTCAATCTTTGCCAGCATCATGGTCTTTTTCAATGAGTCAGTTCTTCCCATCAGGTGGCCAAAGTGTTGGAGCTTCAGCATCAGTCCTTCCAGTGAATATTCAGGACTGATGTCCTTTAGGATTGACTGGTTTGATCCCCTTGCAGTCCAAGGCACTCTCAAGAGTCTTCTCCAGAACCACAATTCAAAAGCATCAATTTTTTGGTGCTCAGGCTTCTTTATGGCACAAATCTCATATCTATACATGACTACTAGAAAAATCATAGTTTTGGCTATATGGATCTTTGTTGGCAAAGTGATGTCTTTGCCTTTTAATATGCTGTCTAGGTTTGTCATAGCTTTTCTTCACCATCTGTGGTGGTTGGAATTGCTGATGACTGTGACATCCTTTGTTTACTGTATGGAAGACAGTATTCCGTTTATCAAAGTCCTAATCCACAATGTGATTGAATTTGGAGACAGGGTTTTTTTGGAAGTAAATAAGGTTAAATAAAGCACAAAGTTGGGGCCCTAATCCTATACCAAAACAGGAATCTGAGTTCTTGTTCATAGAGTTGAAGAATGGAATCCCCCAAACCCCAAAACACTCAAAGGTAGCAAGGAATAGGATTTATTAGGGAGAAGGAAAATACAAAGCTCTCAGCATAGACACTGAGAGCAGGTAAAGAGTCCCTCAAAGGTCGAGGATTACAGCAATTGTATATCTTTACCAGTGTTAATCTGTATTAATTAATCTTTTGTTAGCTCCTGTTCTTAAACCATGTTATTTCTAACTAATCAGTTTAAAGGTCAAGATGCTTAACTTAACATTTTTATTGGTTCTCTTGATTCTCAGATTAAGTCCCCACTCTTTTTCATGCCCCTGGCCATTTTACAATGTACCAGATGTAGGGATTTAAGATTAATAATCACCAGTTGTTTTTCCCTCAGGCATATGGAACAGAAATTAATTACTGCCCTTCCCTGGGTCTGAGTGCTGATAATCTGTCAGACTAAGGGCACATTCCAGGAATTTGGAGCAAAAGATACAGTTTTAGGTTAATGGAACGAGATGTTTACAGAAAATAAGACTGAGGTCTCAGGGTTCTACACTGACTTCCTAGCAATTTCTACCTCAATATGATTGGTGTCCCTATAAGATGAGATATCAGAGTGTTGTCTCAATCTCTCTCCCTCTTTCTCTCTCTTCCCCATTATATGAAGGAACAGCCAAAACCAGGCACTTGCAGGCCAGGAAGAAGGCTCTTATCAGATATCAAATCAGCCAGCACGTTGATCTTGGTCTTCCCAGCTTCCAGAAATGTGAGAAATGAATTTCTCCTGTTTAGTTTACCCAGACTATGGTATTTTGTTATGGCATCTTGAGCAGACTAACACACTATGGATGAAATTATGAACATAATTGGTTTTTTGAATGAGTAATTTCTGGTAATAACCAGTTCTAATTGTGCTTCATATTTTTCTTATTTGAATTGTAAGGAGTTTACAATTAACACTTGACAGAAATGAACACCAGCACTCAAGAAGCAGATTGAGTAGAACAATTTATAGACATTTTAAATTAATTTAAAAATATACTTTAATTAATTGATTATTTTTCTTTTATTGACTTTTTTTTTTGAGCCAAACTGTGTAGCTTGTTGAATCTTGGTTCCCTGACCAGGGACTGAACCCTAGCCCTTGTCAGTGAGAGTGTGGAATCTTAACATCAGGACCACAGGAAATTCCCTTAATAATTTTTGGATGGGGTCTTGAAAACACTGTTGGTGTTTTTCCTGCCCTAAATTAGGTTTTGAGTCCAGAGGATAGTGAAAATGCTTACTTAGTGGACTCTGTTATGAAAGTGAAAGTGAAGTTGCTCAGTTGTGTCCAACTCTTTGCGACCTCATGGACTGCAGCCCACCAGGCTAATCTGTCCATGGGATTCTCCAGGCAAGAATACTGGAATGGGTTGCCATTTCCTTCTCCAAGGCATCTTCCTGACCCAGGAATCAAACCCAGGTTTCCCGCATTGTGGGCAGACTCAGGCAGATGCTTTAACCTCTGAGCCACCAGGAACCCCCTTAGGGCTCTGTTATACCTGAGGTATATTCTGTACCAGAGTGAAAATGTTTGTCACTCAGTCATATCTGACTCTTTGTGACCCCATGGACTGTAGCCTGCCAGGCTCCTCTGTCCATGGGATTCTCCAGGCAAGAATACTGGTGTGGGTTGCCATTTCCTTCTCCAGGGGAACTTCCTGACCTGGGGATCAAACTCGGGTCTCTTGTAGTACAGGCAAATTCTTTACTGTCCGAGCCAATAGAGAAGCCCAATTGTGTACCTGGCAATTACTAAAAGCTCTTCTAGAGATGTTTCCCTTAGTCATCACCTCACTGAATAGCAAACACTGCTGCATCTACAGTTAAGAAAACTTTTATATCACCCTAAAATTTACAACTTTGCATAACGTGCTGGGATATTATTTTTCACTAGAGTATTTTTTATCACTACTTTTTAACAGGGAGAACTTGCTCCTAAGATTTTTTCCAAGAGAACCAGAGACTAGTTTCTTTGATTTTTCCTTCTTATATCCTCCCCTACAGAAGCTGTATATTTTGAGAATAGCCACTGAGTTACAACCAAAGTAGCCCTAAATAAATACAAATACTTTCTAATGAATGGGCATTTCTGATATGATCTTAGATGTTACCATCAAATTGGATCAAATTCATTGGGCCAAGAATACTATCAGGGTCCTGTAACTCAAATCTCAGATTTTATTCATGGATGTAAATGTCCTGTAGTGATAGTGCCATCTTCTTCTAAAATCTAAACCAATACATGCAGACAGTGGTTAGACCGAGGGCCAGAGAAGATATGCTGTCATTTTTTAATGGGTTTTGCGGCTACCATTAAGTACAGCATACACTTGTGTTGGGTTTCCCAGGTGGCACAGTGATAAAGAGTCAATACAGGAGATGTAAGAGATGTGGGTTTGCTCCCTGGGTTGCGAAGATCCCCTGGAGAAGGATATAACGGCCCACTCCAGTGTTCTTGCCTGGTAGACCATGGACAGAGGAGCCTGGCAGGCTACAGTCCCATGGAACTGCAAAGAGTTGGACACAATTGAGGCACTGAACACTCACGTACTTGTGTTATTGTGTTAAAATGCTTGCTGCTGCTAAGTCGCGTCAGTCGTGTCCGACTCTGTGTGACCCCATAGATGGCAGTCCACCAGGCTCCCCCGTCCCTGGGATTCTCCAGGCAAGAATACTGGAGTGGGTTGCCATTTCCTTCTCCAATGCATGAAAGTGAAAAGTGAAAGTGAAGTCGCTCAGTTGTGTCCGACTCTTACCGACCCCATGGACTGCAGCCTGCCAGGTTCCTCCATCCATGGGATTTTCCAGGCAAGAGTACTGGAGTGGGCTGCCATTGCCTTCTCTGTTGTGCAAGATGAGGGTGTCCTAATGACTCGAAATCCTGCTCATGGCCAGAATCAGCTGTTTGTTTCTACAGCTATTTAATAGCTAGAATTCATATTTGCTAAGAAAATAGTATTTTTTCTATGTCTCTCTGTGCATTTTTTGATATTGACAAAGAGGTAGCTCTATTCATTTCACAAACTTTCACTGTGTACTTACTGTGTGACTGACCTAATGGAAAATGCTGTTGATACTCAGATATAAGGCACAGTCTCTGCTCTCAAACAGATAATCACAACTATTTATTAAATAAAAGTGGCAAGGGTGGGCAACTGACCACAAGTGAAGAGAGTAAAGAGGAATTGGAGTCTAGAATGATGTACAGATCTCTGAATTTAGTTATTGAGGTGATAAGGGATATAATTGCTTTGAAAAAGAGTATGTTGTCACTTATACAAAGAAAGCTGAGTGCCGAATAATTGATGCTTTTGAACTGTGGTGCTGGAGAAGACTCTTGAGAGTCCCTTGGACTGCAAGGAGATCCAACCAGTCCATTCTAAAAGAAATCAGTCCTGGGTGTTCACTGAAAGGACTGAAGTTGAAGCTGAAATTCCAATACTTTGGCCACCTGATGCGAAGAGCTGAGTCATTGGAAAAGACCCTGATGATGGGAAAGATTGAAGGCGGGAGGAGAAGGGGATGACAGAGGATGAGATGGTTGGATGGCATCACCTACTCAATGGATGTGAGTTTGAGTGAGCTCTGGGAGTTGGTGATGGACAGGGAGGCCTGGTATGCTGCAGTCCATGGGGTCGCAAAGAGTTGGACACGGCTGAGCGACTGAACTGAACTGAACTGATGTTGTCACCTTGGTTCTAAATGAAGGCAGACTGGAAACCAGATAAAACTCCCTCAATTTTGGCTCCTTTAACATATTAATAAAATTATTAATGAGTATATTAATTACATATTAACATATTAATGAAATGTTCTTTGTGATTCTGAGCGGGTGATTTGAAGACTGGATTCACTCTAGGCATTTTTATTGTTGTGGTTAATAAGCTGTCTTCTGTCTCTGACTCAGGATTCTTGTGTCTTCTATCCATGAAAATTCTGACAGGCAAACTTGACTACTTGCAAGTAGGGTGAATTCTCAGATGTTTCATAGTTCTTGATGGTTACCATATTTCAGATTTTTATCTTCTAATCCATAGACTCTTCATTCTACTATCATCTACAAAACATTTCATTTTTTCAGCATTAATAAGGTCTAACTCTAAGTTGTAGATCAAATAAGAAAACAATTATTTACCTTTTTTCCTGTTTTTTCTTGTGATTGCAAATGAATGCTATGTCAGTGATACTTCACATTTATTATATATCATAATTTAAATTTTTATTGGGAAATTGGAATGTAAGCGTACTTTCCAAAGCAATAGCTTTTGTGAAAATGTGAACATTAACAATTGTTACAGATCATTTATTTTCAGTACACTTAATTCTCATGTAAGCACCATAAGTTAGTGTTTTGCTTTCTTTTTGTTTTTATAATCAACTTTATGGAGGTATAATTTATATGCGATACAGACCACATCAATTTAAAGTGTACAAAATGAGTGTTGCCAGTTGAATATGCCTGTAAGACCACCAACATTCAGGATGTAAGATATTTTTATCACCCCAAAATATTCCTGGTACCCCTTTTAATCCCTTTGAAATGAATTTGGTACCAGGTGAAAGCCCTTTATAATGGGACTCTCCAGGAATAATTTCTAGTAGGAATTTTTGCCATCTTTCAATTTCATCTCATGTTGCAATCATTTCAAAAATTAATGTTTGACTTTTTAAAGATATTTTCTCTGACTTTTAGTTTCTCTTTTAGCAGTTCCTCCATCTAGTCTTTTCCTCCCTTTCACATGTGCCTTGAAGTAGAAGAGTTGAGTAAAATTCTCATGAACTCATGTAAATGGAATAGTTAGCATGCATTTGAAACAAATAAAGATTAAATGGCCTTGCAGGAAAAAAAAAATTACATTCAGGAAAAAGAAGATGGATATTGGTTCACTAGAGTGTGGCAACTAATTTTGGAAGCAGTGAAAAGTGGTAATTGTGTCATTAAGTGATGAATTATATATAAATTGTATATTTTGTTCACATTCAGCATGATGCTTGATTTAGGAATTTTTTCCTTCTCTCAGTAATTGATATGTTTATCTATTGATTTTTGGTTGTGCTGAATTTCATTTGCTGTGTGTGCACAGGCCTTTCTCTGGTTGTGTTAAGCAGCAGCTACTCTGTAGTTGCAATGTGTGGGCTTGCTTCTCTTGTTGCAGAGCAGATAATAGGGATCAGAAACTCAGAGAAGAAATCTGGAGAACCAAGAGCCTGGGACCTCTGGGTTTGCAAAGAAAAACCAATAATCCTGGCCAAAGATTAGAAAAAAACGATCAGGCTCTCAGCATAGGGTTTGAGCTATGTGGTACCAGGTTATTTAATCAAAACTAAAGCTTGATTTCAAGGTATAAATGCCACAGCATCATCTCTTTCCTGTGTATGTGTAGAACTGATGTGTGATTTCAAGAAAGCCTGAGTGTGCATTTTGTGGAAAGTTAAGTTTTCTCTGATGAGAGTGTGTGAGAAAAAGGAAGAAGCTATTTTCTGAAACACAGTTCAAAACTGGAATATATCTGCAACTGTTTTTTAAAAACAGAGACTTTTAAAGTAGATGATAATGTTCAGGAATGAAAATAGTGAAATCTCTTCAAGCCATCAATCTTTTAATTAAAGTTTAGAAATATCTGCCAATTCATTTACTCATTAGTTCATGAACTTATTCACAAATATTTACAAAATATCTACTATATATAATGTCTTATAAAATCTTAAAACTCTAATGACTAACCTCTATTGACTAACTCTAATGACTAACCTCTATGTATGTTTAGATTTTTAATAGTGAAGAGTCAGTTATTAATAATAGCAATTAATATTGGAATGACAGTTTAGGCAAGTTCAAGCTATAGGGAATTATAAAACTTATCAGAAAACACTGATGACAATGGAGGGAAATAAAATAAGATCATGAAAACCTGATGTGGTAAAATATTGACTTGAGAACATATTATCTGAACCATTTAGCTATGATAGAGGCAGTTGGACATCTGCCTGGAAACAGTGATTGATTGTGTAATGATAAAGAAATTGGTCAAAGCCCCTGCACTGAGTGAAAAATTGATTTGGTACCTTCCTCTACATTTGCTATTTGAGATAATTTTAGCAGGGGATGCCAGAATAAAATTTATTTATATTTATTATTTGAGATAATTTTAGTATGGAATACCAGAGTAAAGGCTTTCTGGGGAGCTCAAATGGTAAAGAATCTGCCTGCAATGTGGGAGACCTGGGTTTGATCCTTGGGTCATGAAGATCCCCTGGAGAAGGGAATGGCAACCCATTCCAGTATTCTTGTCTGGAGAAATCCCATGGACAGAGGAGCCTGGTGGACTACAGTCTGTGGAGTCACAAACAGCTGGACACGACTGAGTGACTAACATGTTCACCAGAGTAAAGGCATCTTTTGGGATACTGACTCAAGTTATTGGCCAGAAATAAAGTCTAAAAGGTTCTCCTCACTTCCAATTTGTGACTTGTGGTTTGTTGAGCCAATCATTGTATTTTCCTGAAAGAATGACTATTTTTATTTAGTTCTGTTTTAAACACAGTAAAAGTATGTGTCTTTTACTGTGTGCATGGAAATACAGCATGAGATGCATTGGGGTGGGAGGGAATAAACAAAGGACTCAGGAATCCTCCTCTATAAACTCAGCAAAACTATTTTAGGTAGAAAATAATTTTTACAAATCATTCCAAGGAAGTTTTGTGTTTTTCTCTTCAACCAAACTCTAGCCATGAATTACTTTAATCAGATTAAGGGTCTTGAAAGGAGTCAAGGTAGGGGTTTAGAAGGAGAAATTGTATTTTTTTTTTTGGTAAAGATGAGGGATTTGGGCAAGATTTAGTGGCTGCGACTGGCTGGCACACTAAGCGAGACTAAGAGGAGCTACCCCGGGTCTGAGGTCAGGGGCTGTGGCCAGGAGGAGCTACCCCATGTCCGAGGCCAGAGACGGTGCCTGAGAGGAGCTACCCCATGTCCAATGTCAGGGGCGGCGGCCAGGAGGAGCAACCACATGTCCAAGGAGCAGTGGCTGCCGGGGTGCAGGAGGGCCTAGAGGAGCCATCCCACATTGAAGGTCAGGAAGGGCAGTGGTGAGGAGACACCCCTCATCCAAGGTAAGGAGCAGCAGCTGCATTTTGCTGGAGCAGCTGTGAAGAGATACCCCACACCCAAGGTAAGAGAAACCCAAGTAAGATGGTAGGTGTTGCAAGAGGGCATCAGAGGGCAGACACACTGAAACCATACTCACAGAAAACTAGTCAATCTAATCACACTAGGACCACAGCCTTGTCTAACTCAATGAAACTAAGCCATGCCCATGGGGTAACCCAAGACAGGCGGGTCGTGGTGGAGAGGTCTGACAGAATGTGGGCCACTGAAGAAGGAAATGGAAAACCACTTCAGTATTCTTGCCTTGAGAATCCCATGAACAGTATGAAAAGGCAAAATGATAGGATACTGAAAGAGGAACTCCCCAGGTCAGTAGGTGCCCAATATGCTATTGGAGATCAGTGGAGAAATAATTCTAGAAAGAATGAAGGGATGGAGCCAAAGCAAAAACAATACCCAGTTGTGGATGTGACTGGTGATAGAAGCAAGGTCCGATGCTGTAAACAGCAATATTGCATAGGAACCTGGAATGTCAGGTCCATGAATCAAGGCAAATTGGAAGTGGTCAAACAAGAGATGGCAAGAGTGAACATCGACATTCTAGGAATCAGTGAACTAAAATGGACTGGAATGGGTGAATTTAACTCAGATGACCATTATATCTACTACTGCAGGCAGGAATCCCTCAGAAGAAATGGAGCAGCCATCATGGTCAACAAAAGAGTCCGAAATGCAGAACTTGGATGCAATCTCAAAAACGACAGAATGATCTCTATTCATCTCCAAGGCAAACCATTCAATATCATGGTAATCCAAGTCTATGCCCCAACCAGTAACGCTGAAGAAGCTGAATTTGAACAGTTCTATGAAGACCTACAAGACCTTTTAGAACTAACACCCAAAAAAGATGTCCTTTTCATTATAGGGGACTGGAATGCAAAACTAGGAAGTCAAGAAACACCTGGAATAACAGGCAAATTTGGCCTTGGAATGCGGAATGAAGCATGGCAAAGACTAATAGAGTTTTGCCAAGAAAATGCACTGGTCATAGCAAACACCCTCTTCCAACAATACAAGAAAAGACTCTACACATGGACATCATCAGATGGTCAACACTGAAATCAGATTGATTACATTATCTGCAGCCAAAGATGGAGAAGCTCTATACAGTCAACAAAAACAAGATCAGTAGCTGACTGTGGCTCAGATCATGAACTCCTTATTGCCAAATTCAGACTCAAATTGAAGAAAGTAAGGAAAACCGCTAGACCATTCAGGTATGACCTAAATCAAATCCCTTATGATTATACAGTGGAAGTGAGAAATAGATTTAAGGGCCTAGATCTGATAGAGTGCCCGATGAACTATGGAATGAGGTTCATGACATTGTACAGGAGACAGGGATCAAGACCATCCCCATGGAAAAGAAATGCAAAAAAGCAAAATGGCTGTCTGGGGAGGCCTTACAATAGCTGTGAAAAGAAGAGAAGCAAAAAGCAAAGGAGAAAAGGAAAGACATAAGCATCTGAATGCAGAATTCCAAAGAACAGCAAGAAGAGATAAGAAAGCCTTCTTCAGCAATCAATGCAAAGAAATAGAGGAAAACAACAGAATGGGAAAGACTAGAGATCTCTTCAGGAAAATTAGAGATATCAAGGGAACATTTCATGCAAAGATGGGCTTGATAAAGGACAGAAATGGTATGGACCTAACAGAAGCAGAAGATATCAAGAAGAGATGGCAAGAATACACAGAACTGTACAAAAAAGATCTTCATGACCCGGATAATCACGATGGTGTGATCACTCATCTAGAGCCAGAATTCCTGGAATGTGAAGTGAAGTAGGCCTTAGAAAGCATCGATACGAACAAAGCTAGTGGAGGTGATGGAATTCCAGTTGAGCTATTTCAGATCCTGAAAGATGATGCTGTGAAAGTGCTGCACTCAATATGCAAGTAAATTTGGAACACTCAGCAGTGGCCACAGGATGGAAAAGGTCAGTTTTCATTCCAATCCCAAAGAAAGGCAATGCCAAACAATGTTCAAACTACCACACAATTGCACTCATCTCACATGCTAGTAAAGTGATGCACAAAGTTCTCCAGGCCAGGCTTCAGCAATACGTGAACTTCCTGATGTTCAAGCTGTTTTTAGAGAAACAGAGGAACCAGAGATCAAATTGCCAACATCTGCTGGATCATGGAAAAAGCAAGAGAGTTCCAGAAAAACATCTATTTCTGCTTTATTGACTATGCCAAAGCCTTTGACTGTGTGGATCACAATAAACTGTGGAAAATTCTGAAAGAGATGGGAATACCAGACCACCTGACCTGCCTCTTGAGAAATCTGTATGCAGGTCAGGAAGCAACACTTAGAACTGGACATGGAACAACAGACTGGTTCCAAATAGGAAAAGGAGTACGTCAAGGCTGTATATTGTCACCCTGCTTATTTAACTTCTATACAGAGTACATCATGAGAAACGCTGGACAGGAAGAAACACAAGCTGGAATCAAGATTGCCGGGAGAAATATCAACAACCGCAGATATGCAGATGACGCCACCCTTATGGCAGAAAGTGAAGAGGAATGAAAGACCCTCTTGATGAAAGTGAAAGAGGAGAGCGAAAAAGTTGGCTTAAAGCTCACCATTCAGAAAACAAAGATCATGGCATCCGGTCCCATCACTTCATGGGAAATAGATGGAGAAACAGTGGAAACAGTGTCAGACTTTATTTTTGGGGGCTCCAAAATCACTGCAGATGGTGACTGCAGCCATGAAATTAAAAGACGCTTATTCCTTGGAAGAAAAGTTATGAACAACCTAGATAGCATATTCAAAATCAGAGACATTACTTTGCCTACTAAGGTCCGTCTAGTCAAGGCTATCCAACCATCCCAAAGGAAATCAGTCCTGAATATTCCAGCATCCGAGTCTTTTCCAATGAGTCAACTCTTCGCATGAGGTATCCGAAGTACTGGAGCTTTAGCTTTAGCATCGTTCCTTCCAAAGAAATCCCAGGGCTGATATCCTTCAGAATGGACTGGTTGGATCTCCTTGCAGTCCAAGGGACTCTCAAGAGTCTTCTCCAACACCACAGTTCAAAAGCATCAATTCTTTGGTGCTCAGCTTTCTTCATAGTCCAACTCTCATATCCATACATGACCACTGGAAAAACCATAGCCTTGACTAGACGGACCTTAGTCGGCAAAGCAATGTCTCTGCTTTTGAATATGCTATCTAGGTTGCTCATAACTTTTCTTCCAAGGAATAAGCGTCTTTTAATTTCATGGCTGCAGTCACCATCTGCACTGATTTTGGAGCCCCCAAAAATAAAGTCTGACACTGTTTCCACTGTTTCTCCATCTATTTCCCATGAAGCGATGGGACCAGATGCCATGATCTTCGTTTTCTGAATGGTGAGCTTTAAGCCACCTTTTTCGCTCTCCTCTTTCACTTTCATCAAGAGGGTTTTTCATTCCTCTTCACTTTCTGCCATAAGGGTGGTGTCATCTGCATATCTGCGGTTGTTGATATTTCTCCCGGCATTCTTGATTCCAGCTTGTGTTTCTTCCAGTCCAGCTTTTCTCATGATGTACTCTGTATAGAAGTTAAATAAGCAGGGGGACAAAATACAGCCTTGATGTACTCCTTTTCCTATTTGGAACCAGTCTGTTGTTCCATGTCCAGTTCTAAGTGTTGCTTCCTGACCTGCATACAGATTTCTCAAGAGGCAGGTCAGGTGGTGTGGTATTCCCATCTCTTTCAGAATTTTCCACAGTTTATTGTGATCCACACAGTCAAAGGCTTTGGTGTAGTCAATAAAGCAGAAATAGATGTTTTTCTGGAACTCTCTTGCTTTTTCCATGATCCAGCAGATGTTGGCAATTTGATCTCTGGTTCCTCTGCCTTTTCTAAAACCAGCTTGAACATCAGGGGGTTCACGGTTCACGTATTGCTGAAGCCTGGCTTGGAGAATTTTGAGCATTACTTTACTAGCATGTGAGATGAGTGCAATTGTGCAGTAGTTTGAGCATTCTTTGGCATTGCCTTTCTTTGGGATTGGAATGAAAACTGACCTTTTCCAGACGGACATTAGTCGGCAAAATAACGTCTCTGCTTTTGAATATGCTATCTAGGTTGGTCATAACTTTTCTTCCAAGGAGTAAGTGTCTTTTAATATCATGGCTGCAGTCACCATGTGCAGTGATTTTGGAGCCCAAAAAACAAAGTCTGACACTGTTTCCACTGTTTCCCCATCTATTTCCCATGAAGTGATGGCACTGGATGCCATGATCTTCCAATACATCCGAGTACAGAGTATGATGGATTACTCTGTATTTAACTTCTAATCTTTCTGGGAGTATAGAAGAGTGAAGAAGAGAAAAATAATCAAAAATAAGAAAGGAATAAGAAACTTATAAGACATTTTTATCCTTACTTGCTTTGTTATTAATCTTTCATAAATATGTCTTTTTTTGATTTCTAGGCCCAGTGAATGCTAAAATTATGTCAAGAATTAATTAACTCTCTGTTGACACAATAGATTCACATTTTATGAATGTTTAAGGTATAAAATTTAACTATAGCTTGACTAAGGGAAAAATAGAATAAGATTATATGCATAGGGAGTGATAATGTCTTTCATTCCATTTAGTAAGCACGTATCTTGACATAAGAATGAAATGGGAGGCTGAGGCTGAAATCTGTCAGTCTCATCCAGTTCCTGGATGTTATTCTGGGCATGAACATTGCAGAGTGCTGAAATTCTTGTGTTATTTAACCAACCAATGAATTGAACAACAAGTTGACCCTTATTTGGTCCTTCTTGTGTAAATCCTTCACCAGCAATTTAAAAATAAAAAACTATGGGAAATCAACAGGTTTTTATTTTTTAATTAACTTGGAGGCAAAACCTAACCTTAACTGATGTGAACATTTTTTGATAGTCTTTGTTTCATAATGTATTTGAATACTGAATATTTCAGATATATTATGAAACATGGCATATACTCATATTGTCTAGCATTAGAATAAATTTGGACCTGATGGTCAGATTAAGGAGAAGAGAATTCATTTATTTAATCCTCATAACAACATCATAAAGAAAGTAATTACCTTATTACTTACCTCATAAGTTAAAGGACCTCTCCATTATACCAATGGGAACAATTAGTGAGGTTTAAGCAACCTATTCGAGGTCATAAAGTTGGTAAATAAAGAATCAGACTCATTGAATTTTTAGAACTGTTTTACATATGCTTTCCTCTTTTGTCTGAAACTAAATGTGGCCCAGGAGTATATGAAGTATATATTCTAAATCATTTAACCCTTACTCTTCTAACCTCATTTCTCAGATAAATTGATATATAGTTTTCTATATATCTTTTCAGACATTTTTCCTGTAGACACAAATAGAAAGTGTAAATTATAAATTTATGAACTTAAGAGTTTAAAAAAATACATCTGTTTATTTCTTTTTTATGTCATTTATCTTTTAAGCTCCTGATCTGGAATTAGAAGAAATAAAAATCTCAGAATGGAGAATGATCTCAGTCAACCCAAGATTTTTTCATGGAAATCATCTCTGCCTTTCCACCTGGAGGTCAAGTCTGAAATCAAGAATGAGTTGGTGAGGGTTGCATCTGCTCCTCTGTTGTTGTTTTCTATTCACAGTAACAACTTCTAAGATATTTTATTTTTTCCTTGCTTGCTGTAGGTGTAACAAGATATACCTTTAACTTATCAAATACTACTTTACATTAACATTTACTACCATATGTGTAAGATTAGAATATTATAACTGTATAATTCCACTTACTATTCTTTCTAGGTATTTTTCACATTACCAATATTTTATTTTGCTCTATATTTTAGCATTCACAATACACCAAAGTTTTTTCTTACTTTAAATGGTCAGTTAACTTTCAAAGAAATTAAAAAAATCATTTTTACTATTTATTGGAATGTTTACCTTTTCTTAGGTCTTTATTTCTTCCTGCTGAACTGCTTTCCCACTTAGTGATACTTTGTTCAGTCTATAGAATTTCCTTTAGCATTTCTTGGAGAGAAATTTTCCCTATAATAAATTTTCTCAGCTTCATCTGAAAATGACTTTGGTTTGCTTTCTTTTTTGAAAGGTATGGTTACTGGTGAAAAACTAAGTTGAGAGATTTTCCATTTAGAATTTTAAATATATTATTCTATTATCTTCTATCTTCCATCATTTCTTGTGAGAAGTCAGTCATAATTCTTACTGCAGTTCCCCTGAATGTGATGTGTTGTTTTTTTCCTCCAGTTGCTTTTAATATATATTTTTAAAAATCACTGGTTTTCACTAGCTTGAAAATGAGGTGCTTAGATGTGTTTATCTTTGTGTTTGTCCTGCTTGAGGTTCATATTTCTGGGAAGAGTTTATTGATGCTTTTTAAAAAAATCAGTTTGAAAATGTTTTAGGTATTTTACTTTTAAATATTTCTTCTGTCTTGCTCTCATCTCTTTCTGGGACTTCAGTTATACATATGTCAGATCATAAAATATAGTACTACAATATCATATACTATATTATTGTGTATTTCCTTTCCTTAATTTTTATCTTTGAGTTAATTAACTGGCTCTTTCTCCTGTAGGTCTAGCCTGAAGTTGTCACTTTAATGAACATTTTATTTCCAGTACTGTATTTTTAATATCCAATTTCCATTTGGTTCTTTTTTTCTTTTTGTTTCAACTGTGCTGAGATTTCACATCTGTCCTTCTATTTTCTCCACCTTTCCTCTAAATTCTAGCAGAATTTTATTTGCTGCTGCAAAATTTTCTTTAAGTTCAACATCTAAGTTATATGTGGCTCTGATTCTTTGATTAATTTGTTTTTGGTGATATTTATATATTTTTGTCTGCCTATTAATTTTTGATTAGATACTGAATAATTTGGATAATAAACCTGGATTATGCTATTTTTTTCTAAAAAGTGTTAAATTTTATCTGAAAAGCTATTAATTTCCTAGCCTAATCCCTTGATTTTTTGGAGTCTTGTTTCTAGGGTTTGTGTGTAGGTTCTTGGTTTGGTGTTTGCTCTTATTCTCATGCCATAGGTTTTAGTCATGATATGTGTTTCTTAATCCTAAACTGTTGCCCTTCTAGAGTTTCAATGTATCTGTCAAGCTCTGCCAGGTCAGACTTGAGCTACAAATTCTCTCCACTGCTAAGCAGCTGCTGATATAGATTTTGTTTATTTATTTATTTTTTCAGGTCTTAATCCTTTTACAGGTCTTAATCCTTGCAGCTGCTGCTTTCAGCTGGGTTCCTCACCAAAACCATTTACAGTTTAGGTATAAGCCAAAGATTTGAGGAAAATTTCTATGCAGGTTTTAGAGTATTTCCTCTGTGTCTCCCTCCTTTCTGAAACTTTTCTTCCAATTTACTGCTCTGCCAGCAGCCCTAAATTCCAAAATTTGTGTTCTCTTCCCAATAGGGTATTGTTTATTGGTTGGTTTTTATTCTCTCCTCAGAATTTCTCTGAGAAGCAGCGATTTGAGTGATCCAGTTACAAAACAAGGAGCATAAAAACGTGGTCTCCCCAGGTGGCGCTAGTGGTAAGGAACCCGCCTGTCAATGCAGGAGACAGAAGACACGTGGGTTCAATCCCCGAGTTGGGAAGATCCCTTGGAGGAGGGCGTGGGTAACCCATTCTGACATTCTTGCCTGGAGAATCCCATGGACAGAGGAGCCTGGCAGGCTATGGTCCATAGGGTCGCACAGAGTTGGATATGACTGAAACAACGACTTAGCAAGCATGAACTAAAAGCTAAGAGACAGACAAGGAACAGATTCTGCCTCCAGAAGGAACCAACCCTGCTGACCTCCTGATTTTGGGCTTTTGCCTTCCCAAACCATGAAAGAATAAATCCCTGTCATTTTAATTGAAAAATAAAACAAAAACCCACACAAAAGACACTGGGCTGTGCCATGCTTCCTAGGATACTGACTAAACCTTAAAAAAAAAGCCAGTTCGTATTAATTTTATGTTTTCTTTCTAAACAATTATAGAATGGAAAGATGTCACATGTCTTTAATATTTTGGAATCTTGGTATTTAATAGTGAAAGAAATTATTCTTAATTATTTTAAATTAGTTTTTCAGAAGTCAATCTATTACTAAAGGTTTAGTTGCAGTTAGCTATATGATCCGGAGAAGGCAATGGCAACCCACTCCAGTACTGTTGCCTGGAAAATCCCATGGATGGAGGAGCCTAATAGGCTGCAGTCCATGGGATCGCTAAGAGTCGGACACAACTGAGTGACTTCACTTTCATTTTTCACTTTCATGCGTTGGAGAAGGAAATGGCAACCCACTCCAGTGTTCTTGCCTGGAGAATCCCAGGGATGGGGGAGCCTGGTGGGCTGCCATCTATGGGGTCACACACGACTGAAGCAACTTAGCAGCAGCAGCAGCAGTAGCTAAATGATCATACTATTTGTGAATATACTTGAAGTGAGGTGAAGTGTTAGTTGCTCAGTCAAGTCTGACTCTTTTCAACCCCATGGAATAAAGCTTGCCTCTGGCCATGGGATTTCCCAGGCCAGCATACTGGAGAGGATTGCCATTCCCTTTTCCAGGGAATCTTCCTGACCCAAGGATCAAATCTGGGTCTTCTCCACCATTGGCAGATTCTTTACCATCTGAGCCACCAAAAAAGTTTAATGAATATACCTAATATTTTTCTTTAGCCTCTAGTAAGAATTTTCTATTTGTTCACTTGTTTTGCATTTGAGAACAGATACATTTCCAAGATCTATTGGGGTATTTTTTATTTTTGTTAATCAATGTAAAGGAAATAGACAATAATTAGAATAAAAGCTAACTTTCCCATCTTCAATAACTTGTTGATGTTTTCTGAGCTATTGTATTTTGTGACTACATAATGAACAGCACATTATGAAAGATGATAGGTTGAAATGGAGAGTCTGGGGACTTCAATTTCAGATATTAACCTGGTTTGTGTAACTTATAGAGCCTCTTAACTTCTTCGGCCCTCAGTTTTCTACTCTATAAAATTTATAACTAAGGCTCTTTTGGCCCCAAAGAGTGACACAATTTAGCAAATATCTAAAGAGTCACATCTAACCCTTTGTGTCAGGAGGGAACCAAACATGTGTTTGCTGGGAAATCTCATGACACCCACCATGTTTTCACTTGGCAAGTAATTCTGGCACAGTTATCGCCCACACCCAAACCTTTTTTTCCAGAATAGTAACACTGTGATTTGCTTTAGTCAGGGTTGTTATTCTTACTGGGGGAGCTATGACTGGGATAAAAAAGGTAATTAAGCCTACCAAGAAAGGCTGATTTTGTTGGCTGGCTATAAGCCTAGGATTTAGGAACAATAGATGGGACAATGATGTGGTGTTTGGGAGCTGTTTTGCTCTGATCTGGGTATCATTCATAGGTTGAGCACAAAGCTGTTTTCACTGGTAGTTAAACATCTGGCAATTGCTGATCAGTAACAATGAACTAGATGTCCTACTGAAATACCACGGCTCAGTAGGCAGAACATCGATTGAATTAGAATGTAAAAATATTTGTATCTAAATGTGTCTATTTTGCTATTGATTGGCTTTGTGAATTTGTTTTTATCCTTCAGTATCTTGGTATATGTGTGTATGTGTACCTGTACTGGTTTGCTCAGGGATGTAGATGCAGGAGATAGGATAGCTTTGAAAAGATGAGTTTGAAATATGATAACTTATAATATGTAGAGGATTAACCTAAAGAGATGGTCAAAAAAATTTTTTTTTAATTCAGAAAACAGAAATGATAAAGCATATGAGAAAGCTGAATCACAGTATATATAGATATGTAAAGATAGTTGGGAAAGAGTATTTGAGATGTTTGAGAGCCTTATCTTAAGAAAAACATATAACAAAAGATAATGTGAAAATGTAACACAGGATAGTTAACTCATAGATTTGTTACTATATTATATATTGCTTTACTTTTACAATCTTTGGATAATTTTAGTTACACCAGTTCAGTTTTCTGGTTTGTTAACCAACCATATTGCCAGGTTCTACACTAAATTCAAAGCCATATTCTTTGAACATGTTTTTCAACATATAAGAATTTTGCACAGTCCACTTCTATTTTTCTAACTCCATTTGGGATAAGTGTATGTACTCTGGTAGGAATGTGTCTTCATTTTGTGTGTGTGTGTGTGTGTGTTTGTGAGAGAGAGAGAGAGAGAGAGAGAGAGAGAGGGAGGATAATTTGATCATTAATTATTAGGCAACTATTTTCATGTACCTTCATTTAAGAACAAATATACAGGTTAAATGTAAATTAGTTGATACTTGGAATAAGATGGCTAGACAGTGATAATTCCCAAATCCTTCTAATCAAGCATATTTAAGGGTATTACAAGGAATAATCCTGTTTATAGTTTTTCATGAAATAGGGAGAATCTGTTTTAGCAATAAGCTAAACTAATATTCTCTTTTCTTGCTTACTTGCTATAAGGGCTCAAGTTTAAACCCCCTGTTCTAGAATGCTTTCCTCTGATTGTCATCAATACGCCTAGTTTCAGTTTTATTTATTTCCTGTCACCATCTCTATTTGGGAGATGTTATGGTTCATTGCCTCTCATTCTGCTCTCAGTGCCTGAGTATCCTGCCCTGGGTCTCTGCCATACTGAAGTATAGAAGCATATTACCTATCTTTTATTCCCCAGGAAGAGTAAGTTCTTAAGCTTTCATTAAAATACACCCTTTCCTTGGGTAAAAACTTTGATTGGATAATGTTTTCATGCAAGGCT
This sequence comes from Oryx dammah, assembly GCF_014754425.2. Lineage (NCBI taxonomy): Eukaryota > Metazoa > Chordata > Mammalia > Artiodactyla > Bovidae > Oryx > Oryx dammah. The sequence continues at coordinate 15,999,784 of NW_024070204.1, forward strand.
GGTGTCAGGCTCATTTGACCTGTGCAATTTCACCAGGCCCCATGATTAGAAGGACTCTGTCCTTGGTTTCATTCTATACTGTCTTACAGATTTAATAATTTTTGAATAAGAAGCTCCATATTTTAATATTTAACTACTTTCTGAAAATTATGCACAGTTAATATCAGTCTTGCAAAATGGCATTAACCTGAGATGCATAAGGTCATAGGATCACTTTAACTATATCCATTCCACTAGAGGTGAGAACTCAAAGCTTTGCTCATTGTATGGATCATTAATGGTTTACATGAATGTTGTGTTTCATCTAAAGATTTTAAGCATTCACTCTTCTTCCCCACAATGGGACACAAACTGCAAATAGTAAGGACCTTCTCATACCAGTAAAATAAATGTTAAAAACTCTGATACCGATGCCTTTACTTCATGATAATAAAATCTGAAAGAAATCTGATGAAAGTCAATGATTTTGTCAATAGGTGTACTAATTTACTTCAATTTTAATACTATGTCAGATAGTGGACTAACTTTAATAGAAATCTCTTAGGAAAATGAAAAACATGCATCATATTTTAGTTTTAAAGGGCTGCTGGAAGAAATCATAATATATGGAATAGTGGTATTAGAGTTATTTAAAGAAATAGAACCAAAGGATACATGTATATACATTAAAAATTTACTGTAGGAAATAGCTCACATGATTATAAAGGGTTAGAATTTCCTGAAATGCTATCTGCAAGTTGGAGAACCAAGAAAATGTGCTGTATAATAAAACTAAGTCAAAAAGCTGAAAATAAGGAAAGCAAAGGTATAATCAAGAATCTGAGGTCAAAAGATTAAAAACCTGGTAAGACACCACTGATGTAAGTACCGGAGTCTGTAGACCTAACACAATCTATCTGTGACGTTTGAAGGAAACATCTATAACTATAGACCACCTGACCGACAATTCCTTAATTGAGTCAAGTTGACAAAAGAAAAAGTTAATAAGCACAGTGCTTAAAACATCAATAACTTAGAAAATTTTAGATGAAAAGAGGTCTAGATCAAGGTATCACAGAGGTTGCAGTCTCAGAATCTCAAACAAATGACTAAGAACAAAGGCATCCATTACAGCGGGACATGACTCCAATAGCTATGGTGTCCCACATAGAAGACATAGAGGTGTCTGGGATTCATCATTGGACAGAGCCAAGGTCACGTCAGGACACGGGGAGAAGTTGGTCAGGTGCATCAAAAGAAAGAACCACAAACCCTGCTCCAACCTTGATCTGGGATGTTCCAGACTCCAGAAGTATGAGAAAATACCCTGGAGTGGGTGAAGCCATCCATGATGTGAGGTCTTGCAGAAGAAAGGCAAGTACAGTGAGGAAGCTGACTCTAGAAAGAGAGTGGTTATTATGATCCTGATTTTTAAGTTCTTGACTTTGGCCCAAAAGAGGCTACAGTGAGGGGCCCATAGGACAACCTGCTTCCAGAGGAATCTGTGTTTGAAACTGCTGGAAGTAAGCAGCCACAATTCCCGACATGGTATTGGGAAGAAAGGTCAATGAATCGTGCTTGATACCTCCAGACACAGGATAAGGAAGTCAGTCATCAGATCAAGATCAGAACAGCAAACAGAATTTCAGAGGCATGATTACAAAGGCAAAGGAACCGACCGTGAAATGGTCAGAGATCTCAACGGGCTGGTGGGCCTACCATGCCCCAGGTCAGGCCAAGAGACCAGTCTCTTAACGCTCAGGCTTTCTTTCATCCCGTTCCCTATACCTACGTGAGCAGGACTAGCGGTGTCTGCACTCGAAGGAAGTGAGTCCTCAGGCCAAGTCTGGAAGGGCGGGTTGAACTCCAGAGGCATACTTACCATGGGGAAGGAACCAACGGGGAAATGGCCACAGATCTCAGCCGTCCCAGGATAGGGACCCTGGGGAATGACTTAAGCCCTGGCGACCCTGCAAACCTCTACGAAGGCCAGGGATGTGGCAGAAGATTGGACCAGGTGGAGCAGAGAGCAGGTGGAGGTCAGAGACAGCGCATTCCTTCCCGGCCTGGCTCTATTGGGGGATGCGTGCCTCGACTAGGGAGGCTTTGTGAGTCTCCACGGAATAGCGCTCAGGGAGGGCGATTCCTCATGGAAGTGATGGACCTTGCAGGAAGAGGATGTGTAGAGGTGGCTTCTTCCCGAAGTGAGCGTCTGCACCTCACACAGCCCCACCGCAGCCACCCTACTTCTGGGATGGATGTCTTGATCAGGATGGTAGAGAAAGCTTCGCCTGGGCGGGGAGTGGATTTGTGTGGCTGGCTTTGGGGAATAGACGGAGAGAAGCAGGAGGGTGTTGAGAGGGGAAGGGAGTGGGAGGGGGTCTGATTGCTTTTGCCCCTGGGCAAATTGAAGAGCATTTCCAGAGCAAGGTGGAAGCCTCCCCCATAGGCCGTCTGGCCACCCTATTTTCATGTCTGCGCCTTGGGGGAGAGGATGGTCTGGGGCCACCTTGGAATGGCAAGAAAGTCTCCCAGAGTAGTGAACTCTCTGGGCTTTCTGGATTCGCCATCACCCCACAAGCCAGCCAGCCTGTTCTGAGGAGCAGAGGAGAGAGGATTTGGGCTTTTGGGCTGCCTGCTAGAAAGCTTTCAAAGGCAGCTTTGAGAGACAGGTCTTCTGAGGACACCTCTAGATTTCCATCGTGGCCCAAGTTGAAGGGTTCAGAAACTCTGAGGCAGGAGGAATCCTAGGAGACTGCCGGGGCTGGCCCCCTGCCGCCCAGGGCCGCACACCCTGGCCCCGCCCCTTGCCTGGGGCAGTGGGAGGGGCCCATTCCCCCGCTGTGCAGGGTTGGCTGAGGGGATTACCCGACTTTCGGGTGGG
>NW_024070204.1:16003046-16069428 GCF_014754425.2 Oryx dammah
CCCGGGCATGTCTCAGGCGGATCCTTCCTCTGTGGATGCTGAGGCTGAGGGCGTTTCTTTCCCGCTGATTTTGCCTCAGGGAGGACCCAGGGCCCGAGCTTTCTGAGGTAGGGGACTTGGTACCAGCGCTGGGATGGAGAAGGCCAGCATGTCTGGGAAGCACCAGGCGTGCCCCCAGGCTTGGACCCCAGCCACCCAGGCCGTATCCTGCTGCAGGACCCAGCCCGGGAAGCCAGGGAGTCTTCTGACGGAGAAGGTGGGGAGCTCAGGCATCAGGACTGCCCGCAGCCAAGGGCAGGTGAAAAGGCAGGCTCCTCCTCATGTCCCCTTGCGGCCAAGAGACGAAAAGTGGACACTGAGGGCAAGAAAGCCAGGCAACGGGAAGTGGACGAAGAGCAGGCCCAGAAGATGAGAACCGTCATGGCTGCTATGAGGGAGCAGCTGAACTGTTACGAAGTGTTTCGCCACTCAGCCTTCCCCAAAGCCACTCTCCAACATCTGAACCAGGCGGTGGCTGGCAGGCCGGTGTCCTGATTGTAGTCATAGCCGTGTCTGGAATGGCCAAGGTCTTCTTTGGGGGAGGTGGTGGAAGAGGCCCTGTTCCTGTTTGAGAAGTGAAGTGAGACGCCCCCACTCCAACCCAAGCATCTGAGGGAGCCTGCGTTCGCAGGGTAGGCAAAAAGATACAGAGGCCCAGCACCAAGCACAAGAAGGTCCTCTTCTTCTAGGCCTGAGTCTGGAAGGGCCTGTTCCCGAGGAACCAGGCCCCTGGCTCACCAGCCTCTTAACCCTCAGGCTTTCATTCCACCCATGTTTCCCACTTCTCACCCATCCCTGAGGTAGTTTCCATACCCTGTAACCTTCAGTTTGCCTAAAGAATGAAACAGTGTGTGTGCGCTCACAGGAGAAACTATGAGCACACCTAGGTTCGGTGCTAGAATGTTCCAAATTTTCGAATCATTTGTTACCTGATGCATCCTGGGGCCTCAGGAAGAAAGATCATTAAACCAGGGAGTGGTACCTCCAGACGGGGTTAGGAGACAAGTAGTGTGGGCCCTCGCAGGAAATGAGTCGTCTGGTCAAGGTGAGATCTGCCTGTTAAGCTCCAAAGGCAAACGTTCCAAGGTAACTAAACCAGTCTGTGGATGCAGACACTCCATTGCTGTCCCTGGCAAACTTGCATGTTAGTCATGTTCACAACCCGAACAATCCTTTTTTCATGGTTGCCTGCATGACCATTTCATCAGAATTATTGCGTTCTCCTGTTTTTCTGAGTTGCATGGAAAATGACCTATGTAGAGAGTCTTGTTTTGGATCGTGAAGACACTTTGTAGCTCTATCTTTCCCCATGGAAGTACAATATAATATAGAACGGTAGAAAGTCCTCTAATGTTAGTGCTTAGTTGGAACTGAATGGTGCTGAGAACCATGGCTTTTCATATAGTTTGCCTTGGATGGAGGAGGCAGTTGAACTGAACTGGGCTTTGCTTTTTTTCTCTGCCACGTTTGTGCTACCACATTACTTCTACCTATTTGCTGAATATAATCTAAATAATAAAGAGATGTGAATGAGTATATGATATAGGGAATAGAAAGCAGACTCAGTGGGAGCAAGGAAAGACCTTTATACTGGTGTTTCAAAGACTGAGACTGGTATGAAGAGTCACTATCTTCCTTAATATAGTGACCAAGAAAAAGCACATATTTCTTTTAGCTCTGGAAATGCAAATTACCCAATTCCTTATGTGCAGATTTTAAAACATGAAGTTGATTATTATTATTATTTTCTGATGTAACCCATACAGCTTACATCTACTCAAACAAATGTTTTAGACCATTAATATTTATTTCTTGCCTACAAATCTGTCCTTGTTTGAAGAAACATTTGTTGATTATTTGCCAAGATTAAGCACTGAGAATACAATATAAATAAGATATAATTAAATAACGATTTACAATCCATTCTGAAGGAGATCAGCCCTGGGATTTCTTTGGAAGGAATGATGCTAAAGCTGAAACTCCAGTACTTTGGCCACCTCATGCGAAGAGCTGACTCATTGGAAAAGACTCTGATGCTGGGAGGGATTGGGGGCAGGAGGAGAAGGGGACAACAGAGGATGAGATGGCTGGATGGCATCACTGACTCAATGGATGTGAGACTGAGTGAACTCTGGGAGTTGGTGATGGACAGGGAGGCCTAGCGTGCTGCGATTCATAGGGTCACAAAGAATCAGACACGACTGAGCGACTGAACTGAACTGATATTCAAGTAGCATGTAAAAGATAAATTGCATATATATTGCAGCAAGCATTAAAGTAGAGGTATGTATAAAGTATTGTAGTGCAGTAATAATAGAAGGATGGAGTAACTGCTTCTGCTTGCTATTTGATTTTGTGGGTGAAGTCAGAAGAGTCAAAGACTGAAAGGTAGAGAAAGGGGACATAATAGAAAAGAATGTTCCAGCAAAGAGAAAGACAGCATGTATAGCCATAGCATAGTGTGTGGGAGTGGTCAAACCAGTCAATTTTAAGGGAAACCAACCCTGAATACTCATTGGAGGAACTGCTGCTGAAGCTCCAGTATTTTCATCACCTGGTGGAAACAACCCACTCATTGGAAAAGACCCTGATGCTAGGAAAGATTGAAGGCAGAAGGAGAAGAGGGCACCAGAGGATGAGAAGGCTGGATGGCATTACTGATGCAATGGACATTAACTTGGGAAAGCTTCAGGAGATGGTGAGGGACAGGAAGGCCTGGTGTGCTGCAGTCCATGGGGTTGCAAAGAGACACGACTGGGCAACTAAACAACAGCAAGAGATGATGAGCTTGGATGACCCTCATTATTTCAGCCTTGCCAACCTCTCCAATTCTGTCATCTGCTACAGTTTCCCTCAAATGCAGGGATTTTTTCAGTCTCAGGAGTCTTCTCACTTTGAAGTATCCATATATGCTGCATTTCTGTCTGAAAAGTGTATTTCACCTGACTCTTCTTTCTTGCCTTTGTCCATACATAATCACGCTTGGAAGTCTGCTTCCTCTCATTTCCCAGATTAAGTTCAATTCAGAAAGACCTTCCTTACACCTCTGACCTACTTAAAAATTGTGGGCTTCCACTTGTTATCCTCATTTTAATTTTTTTGCCTGATATTTGTCACAATTTAGAAGTATATAAATGATTTATAGTGCACATAATCTATCATTATTTTTGTTATCTTGGTTTTTGCTTTCCTCATTGACTTAAAATTCCCAACCAAGTTCCTAGGATAGTTTTAGTCTCCTCAATGTATTTCAGAATTCTATTAGTATTACTCTCTTCAGATTCTGGTTCCCAGAGGAGAAATCAGGTTTAAGTATGAAATTTAGGATTATGTTTTTAAAGATAAAATTTTAAATCCAGGAGAAGAGGTGAAATCACCTAGGAAGAAAATAAAAGGGTCAAAAGAACTCATGACATAGCTTGAGGATCATGTAGGCTCTGGTGGGAGATGGGTGAGGTTCAGCTTGGATATTAACTGGCTAACAAGCCAGGATGTCTTAAGGACACCTGATTTGATTTCTTCTCTGTGATCTAGACTAGAACATCAAAAACTCTTATCTAATAATCACATCTGCTTGTCAAAAAGGTACCTCAATATCCGTGTGTCCGAAGCTCAATTCCTGGTCTTCCTCATCAAATAAATTTTTCCCTCCCCATGTGTCCTTCTTACCACTCAATCACTATGCCAGTCAGAAATGTGGGTTATTTTTGACTCCTCTTTTTCTGTCATCTCTATTCATACATTACTCAGTACCAACTGTGATAACATTTTGAAGCCTGTATAAAAAGTATCTGACAGAGAAATTATTTAGTTTGGATAACCAGGTCTCTTTCCTGAAGAAATAGTTTTTGACCTGAAGTTGAAAGCATTATTTTCCTCATTTGAGTGGAAGGATGGGGAAGAAGGAAACTGTCTCTAGAGAACTGAACAGTAGTCTTGAGTAACACACATAGTTGAGAGAAGGGGACTTCAACATGACTACAGCAGAGGGAACAAGAGAAAGTATAATATGGGAGGAGGTGGAGAAATTCTGATTTTAAATGCAATAGGGCACAAGTGAAGCATTCTAAGCTGAGGGATGACTAGATTCAGTTAAAAATGTGCAATATCATGTTGGCTACTCTGTGGACTAGGAGGCAGGTGGCATATAAAAAGAGTTGTGGGAAAGCTACCTGGAAACAGAATGCATCCCTGTGATAAATGATTGTGGTTTGCACTGAGGTCTTTGCTATGGCAACAGAGACAAGTGGATAGATTTGGATGTGAGTGGTTAAGTTGACCAGCAATTCAAAATTTGGCTTTATCTGACACGTTTGCTTGGGCTTCCCACTACTTCCATTGTCTCATGCTTCTTCTAGTTGGCCAGAGTTCCTGCTATTGCACTTGCACACTAAATGTCTTTTCTCCCCCTCCAATGTATATTTTATTTTTAAAATTCTTTTTATTTTATATTGGTGTATAGCCAATTAACAATGTTGTGATGGTTTCAGGTGAACAGGGAAGAGACTTTGCCATACACATACATGTATCCATTCTCCCCCAAACTCCCCTCCCATCCAGGCTGCCACATGACATTAAGCAGAGTTCCATGTGCTCTACAGTAGGTACTTGTTTGTTATCCATTTGTACTCTGAATGTGTTTAACATATTTACCTTGGTCTATACTTTGAACCTTTCTTTGGCATAATCTCAATCTCTTTACTCAGTCTCAAGCTGCAAATATTTCTCAATATTTCTACCAACTGTTTAAATAATTATTTTCAGGTATATTTTTTCTTGGACTTTGTAGCTTGATTATTTTCTTACTTTCCTACTGCATCTTCCCCTCTTCTTTCCACATTTACAAGATGCTATTCAAGACCTACATCAAAGTTCATCATTACCATAAAATTATTCTGATCTTTTTTTTTTTTTTTAGCACCAAATGACCTTTTCTTCCCCTAAAATCACCAATAAGATTGGGTGAGTTATTACCTGTTCACTCTCAGTACCATATACTACCCTTTCTTGGTTTTGTTCTATATCTCAGAGTTGGTCCTTGCCAATGTGTTTGCCAGTCTGCCTTGGCAAATGGCCTCCCTCCATGTGAGGCTAATGGAAGGCAATTGAGGAAGATTGTAAAATGAGAGAAAATAGAAAGTCAGTTACAGATCCTAATATGCTTATCTGAGTTGCTAACATTGGAGAAGACCTTACTGCTTCTAAAAGAGCTATTGGAGAACCATCATCGTGAATCTGGTATCTCACATTCACAGAGAAGACAAACTGGGTTCTAGAACCATAATCTCGAGTATACAGCAAAGACCACTACCTGGAAAGACGATTGTGGTCAGCCCAAAGTTGACCCAATGCCTAATCGATTCGCCTAGACAGCACCATCTAATCCATAGCACATAGGTATTTCAATTTCTTAATATGGACAGAAGTTATTTGTCTTTTTTCCCACAAATATGAAAGAGATTACTATTTTTCTTAAAACTCAGTCCCTAGAATGTTACATCTGTTGTATCAGGTTCACCACCTGGAAACAGACTTACTGAGTACTTGTTCTTTGGCTTCAGTGTCTTACTTCCTTTTAATTCCCTCTGCATTTTCTCCCACATGCTTCAGGTGACGACTTCTTTGGGGTTCTAGCTTCCTCTTGGAAGCCCATCCTTCATGGTCTTGGACCTACTAGGAATCTTTTACATAGGACTAGTTCTCTTCAGGCGAAAGGGCCACTGGGCCATGGTGATATCATCATAGCATCTCAGTGTCCTTCTAGACCTAGAGAGAGTAGTGGCCAATGTTAACCTCTGACATGGCTCACTTTTCCCTGTAACACGTAGTTTGACCTATCAGTTCAGTTCAGTCATTCAGTCATATCTGACTCTTTGCCACTCCATGAATGGCAGCACGCTAGGCCTCCCTGTCCATCACCAACTCCCAGAGTTTACTCAAACTCATGTCCATCGAGTTGGTGATGCCATCCAGCCATCTCATCCTCTGTTGTCCCCTTCTCCTCCTGCCCCCAATCCCTCCCAGAATCAGAGTCTTTTCCAATGAGTTAACTCTTCACATGAGGTGGCCAAAGTATTGGAGTTTCATTCAGCTTTAGCATCCGTCATTCCAATGAACACCCAGGACTGGTCTCCTTTAGAATGGACTGGTTGGATCTCTTTGCAGTCCAAGGGACTCTCAAGAGTCTTTTCCAAAACCACAGTTCAAAAGCATCAATTCTTCGGCGCTCAGCTTTCTTCACAGTCCAACTCTCACATCCATACATGACCACTGGAAAAACCATAGCCTTGACTAAACGGACCTTTGTTGGCAAAGTAATGTCTCTGCTTTTGAATATACCATCTAGGGTGGCCATAACATTCCTTCCAAGGAGTAAGGGTCTTATAATTTCATGGCTTCAGTCACCATCTTCAGTGATTTTGGAGCCCAGAAACATAAAGTCTGACACTGTTTCCACTGTTTCCCCATCTATTTTCCATGGAGTGATGGAACCAGATGCCATAATCTTAGTTTTCTGAATGTTGAGCTTTAAGCCAACTTTTTCGCTCTTCTCTTTCACTTTCATCAAGAGGCTTTTTAGTTCCTCTTCACTTTCTGCCATAAGGGTGGTGTCATCTGCATGTCTGAGGTTATTGATATTTCTCCCGGCAATCTTGATTCCAGCTTGTGCTTCTTCCAGCCCAGCATTTCTCATGATGTACTCTGCATATAAGTTAAATAAGCAGGGTGACAATATACAGACTTGATGTACTCCTTGTCTTATTTGGAACCAATCTGTTGTTCGATGTCCAGTTCTAACTGTTGCTTCCTGACTGGCATATAGGTTTCTCAAGAGGCAAGTCAGGTGGTCTGGTATTCCCATCTCTTTCAGAATTTTCCACAGTTTATTGTGATCCACACATTCAAAGGCTTTGGCATAGTCAATAAAGCAGATAGATGTTTTTCTGGAACTCTCGTGCTTTTTGATGATCCAGCAGATGTTGGCAATTTGACCTCTGGTTCCTCTGCCTTTTCTAAAACCAGCTTGAACATCTGGAAGTTCACGGTTCATGTATTGCTGAAGCCTGGCTTGGAGAATTTTGAGCATTACTTTACTAGCATGTGAGATGAGTGCAATTGTGTGGTAGTTTTAGCGTTCTTTGGCATTGCGTTTCTTTGGGATTGGAATGAAAACTGACCTTTTCCAGTCCTGTGGCCACTGCTGAGTTTTCCAAATTTGCTGGCATATTGAGTGCATCACTTTCACAGCATCATCTTTCAGGATTTAAAATAGCTCAACTGGAATTCCATCACCTCCACTAGCTTTGTTCGTAGTGATGCTTTCAAGGCCCACTTGACTTCATACTCCAGGATGTCTGGCTCTAGGTGAGTGATCACACCATCGTGATTATTCGGGTCTTGAAGATCTTTTTTGTACAGTTCTTCTGTGTATTCTTGCCACCTCTTCTTAATATCATCTGCTTCTGTTAGGTCCATACCATTTCTGTCCTTTATTGAGCCCATCTTTGCATGAAATGTTCCCTTGGTATCTCTAATTTTCTTGAACAGGAACAGGAATGTCGCTTAGTTATGTCCAACTCTTTGCAGCCCCATGGACTGTAGCCTACCAGGCTCCTCTGTCCATGGGATTTTCCAGGCAATAGTACTGGAGTGGATTGCCATTTCCTTCTCCAGTGGATCTTCCTGACCTAGGGATCGAACCCGGGTCTCCCGCATTGTAGACAGATGCTTTACTGTCTGAGCCACCAGGGAATTTGATTTTCTTGAAGAGATCTCTAATCTTTCCCATTTTGTTGTTTTCCTCTATTTCTTTGCATTGATATCTGAGGAAGGCTTTCTTATCTCTCCTTGCTATTCTTTGGAACTCTGCATACAGATGCTTATATCTTTCCTTTTCTCCTTTGCTTTTCACTTCTCTTCTTTTCACAGCTATTTGTAAGGCTTCCCCAGACAGCCATTTTGCTTTTTTGCATTTCTTTTCCATGGGGATGGTTTTGATTCCTGTCTCCTGTACAATGTCACGAACCTCATTCCATAGTTCATCAGGCATTCTATCTATCAGATCTAGGCCCTTAAATCTACTTCTCACTTCCACTGTATAATCATAAAGGATTTGATTTAGGTCATACCTGAATGGTCTAGTGGTTTTGCCTACTTTCTTCAATTTAAGTCTGAATTTGGCAGTAAGGAGTTGGTGATCTGAGCCTCAGTCAGCTCCTGGTCTTGTTTTTGTTGACTGTATAGAGCTTCTCCATCTTTGGCTGCAAAGAATATAATCAATATGACTTCAGTGTTGACCATCTGGTGATGTCCATGTGTAGAGTCTTCTCTTGTGTTGTTGGCAGAGGGTGTTTGCTATGACCAGTGCGTTCTCTTGACAAAACTCTATTAGCTTTTGCCCTGCCTCGTTCCTTATTTCAAGGCCAAATTTTCCTGTTACCCCAGGTGTTTCTTGCCTTCCTACTTTTGCATTCCAGTCCCCTATAATGAAAAAGACATCTTTTCTGGGTGTTAGTTCTAAAAGGTCTTGTAGGTCTTCATAGAACCATTCAACTTCAGCTTTTTCAGCGTTACTGGTTAGGGCATAGGCTTGGATTACTGTAATATTGAATGGTTTGCCTTGGAAACGAATTGCTTATAGTTTGACATATAAGCATTTACAATTAATAGTTGTAATTAATTTTCCTGACTCAAATTTCTTCTGAAAAGTTTTCTGTCATCATCTGTTTCCTGACCACATTTTAACTGAGAAGAGTGATATAGTAGGAAAAACTCTATATTCAGCAAAGAAATAATTTGAAAGAAAAAATCCTAACATTTATGTTTATTAACTATATCTTTGTGCAACTAATTTCACCTCTCTGAACCTTAGTGTTTTCTTTCTTCATATGAAGTTGCCTGTATTATGAGGTTAACATATAAGAATTAAATATGAAAATAGATATGAGTACTTTAAAAAGTGTCAAGAAGATATAAGACTCTATACCCCTCATTTGTCATTCATGCCATTTATCTTTTAGTGAATTTGTTTCCTATGTTTATAAACAGATTATCAACTTCATTTACACAAATCTTCACAAATCTCTTACATTCCTTTGTATAACCTCCCACCGATTAATACATGATTGTTACTCATTGTATAATAGTTTCTTGATAAGTAAATATTGGTAATATTTCTAGAGCATATAGCAATGTTTTCTAACAAATACAGTTGCTATACTTTCAAAAAAATCCCTGAAGCCATGTTGACATGTGATCTGTACACATGAATTTGAAAGTCTTAAGCAACGTCCTAGAAATAGGTTTTACTTTAGCCATTTCTGTAATGTGAGACAGGGCACAATAAGAGAAGAAAAGTTTTTTGCCCTTTATAAAGATATTTTTAGGTTACCCTTGAAAGATATTATTTTTTTCTGATTTTGAAGTTATGAAAAGAATTTCTCCATCAAAAGTGATAACAGAAGGCATTAACAAAACACATTAGTCTTCTGAGAAAGTTACTCGAGTGTCATGCCGCCTGGGGTTCTAGCTTTGTATAGATTTCCTATGTGTTCTAATTAAAAACAGAAAAAGGCAGTATCAAAAGGAACTGAAATAAAAGCAAAAGCTATTGATGGTTGAGGCAGAAATCATACACTTTAAGAACTGGACTTTGAGCAAATTCAGACAAATAAAACAACAGGCAATCAGTATACTGGTTTAATACAAGGAAGTGCTTCATTTGGTGTGAAGAAGCAAAGGATATAGAAATAAGCAACAATAGGCAGGCCTATCTTTTGGAAAGGAGAGATTCACACTGAGATGATAACTCTATGTGAAGACTCTGACTTTTGGCTTTTTGGCAAGAAGTCATTAACACTACAATCACAGCGTGATTATTCTTACTTATTGTAATTCAAAATAGCATATCTAAAATGATGTGTACACCATACACTAAATACTTTTTATTTAGTTCTCAATCATCTTACTGTGTCCATATGATTTCAGGTTAAATAGTCCATTCAGTTCAGTTCAGTCGCTCAGTCGTGTCCGACTCTTTGCGACCCCATGAATTGCAGCACGCCAGGCCTCCCTGTCCATCACCAATTCCCGGAGTTCTCTCAGACTCACGGCCATTGAGTCAGTGATGCCATCCAGTCGTCTCATCCTCGGTCGTCCCCTTCTCCTCCTGCCCCCAATCCCTCCCAGCATCAGAGTCTTTTCCAATGAGTCAACTCTTTGCCTGAGGTGGCCAAAGTACTGGAGTTTCAGCTTTAGCATCATTCCTTCCAAAGAAATCCCAGGGGTTGTTTTGACTAGGATCCTGGCATGATAGATCCAACTAAGGTTACAAGAATTGTTCTCCAAAGACTGCTTACAGAAACACTGTTAAAGTTTATATTTTTGGCCATTTCAATTGTGTGTGACTTCTTTAAATTCCAGAGCATGTATCTTAGTGCTCATTTATATGGTTTTTATTTGTCTACGTGTGAATGCATATATAGCTTTAGAAACTTTCTGCACACACTTCCTGAATTAATGGCATTTGTGCATTTACTGGTTGTTAAGTCATGCTTTTAGGAGATGCATGTTCCTCCCTTAATGATTATTTTTCTCTTCTAACCAGAGAAATTCCAGTGGGGATGAAGTGATTAAAAAAAAATTTAGTGGTATTTTGCAATTTTCTAGTTTAATCTATGGTTAAGATCAACATATATTCCTGGAATTTGGCGAAAATAAGTAGAACTTTGGCTTTGTTGTCTTTACCACCAATGACTCAATAAAACCATTTTTCTCTTATAGATAGGAGAAACCAATATTTATACCTCAAAAGAGCTGACATAGCAACTAGATTTATTTCTAGATTTATCACAAGCATAAATGACTATGATTACTGTTAAAAATAAGCTGATTGAGGCTTGAAGTGTAGCTAATTGAATGAAAAAATAAATTATCTTCCACAACTTTATGACTAATGTATTTTATTGAATAATAGTAAGACTTGAAAAACTGAAGTGCTTTCTATTTCCTGAAGGCTTCCCTGATGGCTCAGGAGGTAAAGAATCCATCTGCAATACTGGAGACCCAGGAGAGTTGGGTTCAATCCTTGGGTCGGGAAGATCACTTGGAGGAGGGCATGGCAACCCACAACAGTATCTTACCTGAAAACTCCTGTGGACAGAGGAACCTGGTGGGCTACAGTCCAAAGGGTCGCAAGAGTCAGATAGGACTGAACAACTAACCACACATCCGATTACTGAAGAGTTTTCATAAGTCTTTCAGGCTTCTGTTTCTTTTTTGATAAACTGTATCTGCTTAATCTTTATTTCCTATCTAAAGATTTTCCCCCCATTAGTTTCAAAAACCATTACTTTGGCCTTGTGAGAAGGGAATTATTATTTTAAATATATTACAATAAGCAACCATATTAACATCTATATAATAAAAATATATTAAAATATCATTTGAAACCATTAGAATATAAACATTTAACTTAATTATATGCTAGTTAAAGCAGGAATTTGTGGGCAAAATTTATTTTGGATTTGGCTATATTTTTTATTACCATGAACTTGAAGAAACTCTCTAACCCTGATTTCCAGTTGAAAATAAAATTAAAAAACCCCAAATAACAAAAGCTTTATAGTACAAGTTGCTTTACTTACTAGGTGTTGATTCATTTTTATTATACATAAATAACTTTTTAATCATGCCGATTCAAAATACAGTTTTTAGTATAGTATAAGAACAGCCTCTTTCTCTGTTTATCCTACTTCAAAAATGCACATATGTTATTTATCTTCTAATGGCCAAATGGTATAATTTAAGAGGATTAAATATTTTTCTTAATATTCTTTCTGCCGAAGCTTCTAAAATGATTTGGGGATGATCATTCTTGTTGGCTACGAGTCAATTTGAACCAATCAATACACATCAGTGCTCATATTATTCTTCTGCTTTAGAGTCGAGAGATGATTTGTTGATCTCTGAAAATTTCATAGGGAGGGACTGTTTGCCAAATTTAAGGCAGCTCTGATCCTGATGTTTTCTTGCTCCAGAATCTTTAAAGTTTTCCTGTTGCTCTGGAAATGAAACATACATTTCTCAGTCAGGAATGCATAACCCTGGTCTGAAAGGCAGACCTCATTCAGTTTGTTGCCCTATCTTCTTCCCACCTTTCCCATGCTCCAGGCCAATGAGAGGATTCCACTTTTCCCAAACACACTTCCTCCTCTCTTAACACAACTCTTTTAAAGTAGTTTTACTTGTTTCATGGCTCATCCTCAAGTTCAAATTCTTATTGTTTTTTAAATTGAAGGATAATTGCTTTACAGAATTTTGTTGCTTTCTGTCAAATCTCAACATGAAACAGCCATAGGTGTACATATGTACCCTCCCTCTTAAATTCCCTCCCATCTTCCTCCCCTTCCCACCCCTTTAGGTTGATACAGAGCCCCTGTTTGAGTTCCCTGAGACATACAGCCAATTCCCATTGCCTATCTATTTTACATATGATAATGTAAGCTTCCATGTTGCTCTCTCCATACATCTCACCCCCTCCCCTCTCCCTGTGTCCATCAGTCTGTTCTCTATGTCTGTTTCTCCACTGTTGCCCTGCAAATAAATTCTCCCATACCATCTCTCTAGATTCTGTATGTATGCGTTAGTATACAATATTTATGTTTCGCTGTCTCGCATACAGGGTTATCGTTACCATCTTTCTAAATTCCATATATATGTGTTAGTATACTGTATTGGTGTTTTTCTTTCTGGCTTACTTCACTCTGTATAATAAGCTCCAGTTTCATCCACCTCATTAGAACTGATTCAAATGTATTCTTTTTAATGGTTGAGTAATTGGACTCTGTGGGAGAGGGCAAGGGTGGGATGATTTGGGAGAATGGCATTGAAACATGTATAATATCATATATGAAACAAATCGCCAGTCCAGGTTCGATGCATGATACTGGGTGCTTGGGGCTGGTGCACTGAGACGACCCAGAGGGATGATATGGGGAGGGAGGTGGGAGGGGGGTTCAGGATGGGGAACACGTATATACCTGTGGCGGATTCATGTTGATGTATGGCAAAACCAATATAATATTGTAAAGTAATTAACTTCCAATTAAAATAAATAAAATTATTTAATAAAATAAAAAAAATTATCTTTCTCTTTCTGACTTACTTCACTCTGTATCATATGCTCTAGGTTCATTTTGGATCTCTGAAATGAAATGTAGTTATAGTAACCTTTGAACTCCAATAATATATTGATTATATTGTTGGGGATTCTTATGTCTGAAGTTAAGAGCTACTTATATACTTATATTTTAGGATCTTGAGGATGGTATCTTTCTCATTCTGGCATTCCTTTTGTATCTACCACAGTGCTTTATACATAACAAATGGGAAGATCTTAAATCCTGAATGTCAGGTTATGCGGGGGGCCAGTTTCACTATGTAACTGTGCTATAGATAGGTATTGTGTACAAAGAGGGCAGGATAACTATTTTTGCTTACAATAGTTATGCAGGTCACACAAAAGATAAGAACTTTGAGCAGTGACATGAACTAGGAGCATGCATTTTGCCACAAGGAGCATAGAAGGTTATTTTCCTAGTAGAGGTAAAAAAGTACACAAATGAAGTAATACATAGAAAGGGAGGGTCATTTTACCTGAAGCCCAGATTTTGTGAGAAGATGTAAATTATAAGAGGTAAGATCAAAATGGCAATTTAGGGACAAGTGTGAAGGGCTGTATATAGTGTATAAAATTTGGAATTCAACCTCAAAGCAACTAGAAGGAGATGAAGGTGTGGAAAGTGGGTTTGTGGTGGCATAAGATTTGTTTCTTGGTGAGTTGGGAATTCTGGCAGCCGTGAGGCAGGGAAACCAGTCACTGTGGCATGGGTCTTCAACCAGTTGACAATTTCCATTCAATCTACGTTT
Source organism: Oryx dammah (assembly GCF_014754425.2). Taxonomy (NCBI): domain Eukaryota; kingdom Metazoa; phylum Chordata; class Mammalia; order Artiodactyla; family Bovidae; genus Oryx; species Oryx dammah. The sequence continues at coordinate 16,017,015 of NW_024070204.1, forward strand.
TTTGGTTAACACACAATAGCAAAACAACTAATTGAATTAGCACCTGTAATCACGTGGAAGGACGCATCCATTGACTATTAGACTTTAGAAGAGTTCAAACAAAGGCAGAGCATACTATCTGAGTGTAGTGTATATTGTTTGAAACATTGCATTTAGTATATAATTTCACATTTCTAAAAGAAAGAAGTACCTATATTTGTACATAGCTCAGTGTTTTAAAAAAGAAATGAAATTCTAATGGTCTAAAAGGGGAGATGCACCTTCTGAAAATCTGGAAAGGCAATTTTAGGTGAAGAGGCCTTCTCAGATCACTCATAGAGCTTCTAGGCTGCAAGCAGAAGCAAGGTCTCTATTTCTCAATTCACTTCCTCATCACTAGGCTAGTTCAATGTGCTGTTGATCTAGATAATGTGAATTTTTGGTCACATTCTCTGACTCTGCTGCCTGAATCTGCCATCAACCTCTGATACCACTTCTCCTTTCTTCTGTCAACACTCATACTTTTTTTCAGCCTTCTAGTTCTTAAAATATGTGCATCACATACATTTCCTGTTAAAAAGACTATTTTTGAAGAGTGGTATCCTTATTCATTTTTTTATAATTCATAACTTCCTTCAGCCAAGGATGCCCCGTAGAACTGCTTGACAGATCAGTTATCTAAACTAGTTTTTATCCCAATAAAAATGGGTCTAAACGATTGCTGCCGTGGGGGAGATTGCACTGGTGTTAGAAAACAGAACAGGGCAGCTGTCTTAGGTTGTGAGCTGGATGGATCCTGGGGCAATAGAAGGAGACTTTATGATCTCCAAGTCCTTCATTATGCCAATGTCTAGCTGAACTGCCTTGAAGTTCCTCTGACTACTTATGAATGACAAGTTCATGTTAATAGTGAAAGATTTTGTTCCAAGTTGTAACCAGGACTTTTAAATGTCTCTCATCCAAAGATTAAGATTCATGTCAATGTATGGCAAAACCAATACAGAATTGTAAAGTAAAAAAAAAAATTGTAAATATATTAAAAAAAAAACCCAAAAACAAAGATTAAGGAATACAACTTAAGTCTGATTAACACAGAGGAGGAAAGAACCCAACTCAATGGTGGGCTCAGTTAGAAAGTGATGCTATTTTGTTGCCGTCTCTTTGGGAATGTTTTTATTTATAGCCATACCTTCCAGTAAAAGTCTGTCCTGTCTGAACATCTACATCAATGCCAAGCAAATGAAATTTCAATACAGCTCCAAGCCTTTAGTTTCTATTTTTATAACAAAATCTGCCCATAGCTGCCTGTTTACATTACTTTCATCCTATCTGGGCTTGACAAATACTGTATATTAGGATAAAGGAGAGAGAGAGATAAGGGGTAGGAATAGGGAAAATGAAGGATGTGTACAAATTCGATGTCTCTGAAAAATTTCTGAAGATGTAAATTGAAAGGACCAGAAAAGTTTTCAGAACTGCACGCTTTGATTCTCAAGTGAATTTCTTTTCATATACTTTTAAAGTCTACTTTTTTCCTAAGGAATGCTCATTTTCATTAAAATGTAAATCAATCAGTTCAGTTCAATTCAGTCACTCAGTCATGTCCGACTCTTTGTGACCCCATGAACTGCAGCAAGCCAGGCCTCCCAGTCCATCACCAACTCCCGGAGTCAACCCAAAACCATGTCCATTGTGTCAGTGATGCCATCCAACCATCTCATCCTCCGTCGTCCCCTTCTCCTGCCCTAAATCTTCCCCAGCATCAGGGTCTTTTCAAATGAGTCAGCTCTTTGCATCAGGTGGCCAAAGTGTTGGAGTTTCAGCTTTAGCATCAGTCTTTCCAATGAAGGACTGATCTCCTTTAGAATGGACTGGTTGGATCTCCTTGCAGTCCAAGGGACCCTCAAGAGTCTTCTCCAACACCACAGTTCAAAAGCATCAATTTTTTGGTGCTCAACTTTCTTTATAGTCCAACTCTCACATCCATACATGACCACTGGAAAAACAATAGCCTTGACTAGACGGACCTTTGTTGACAAAGTAATGTCTCTGCTTTTTAATATGCTGTCTAGATTGGTCATAACTTTTCTTCCAAGGAGTAAGCGTCTTAACTTCATGGCTGCAGTCACCATCTGCAGTGATTTTGGAGCCCCCCAAAATAAAGTCTGACACTGTTTCCACTGTTTCCTCATCTATTTCCCATGAAGTGATGGGACCAGATGCCATGATCTTAGTTTTCTGAATGTCGAGCTTTAAGCCAACTTTTTCACTCTCCACTTTCACTTTCATCAAGAGGCTCTTTAGTTCTTCTTCACTTTCTGCCATAAGGATGGTATCATCTGCATATCTGAGGTTATTGATATTTCTCCTGGCAATCTTGATTCCAGCTTGTGATTCTTCCAGCCCAACGTTTCTCATGATGTACTCTGTATATAAATTAAATAAATAGGATGACAAAAGAAAGCCTTGACGTACTCCTTTTCCTATTTGGAACCAGACTGTTGTTCCATGTCTAGTGCTAACTGTTGCTTCCTGACCTGCATATAGGTTTCTCAAGAGGCAGGTCAGGTGGTCTGGTATTCCCATCTCTTTCAGAATTTTCCACATTTTATTGTGATCCACACAGTCAAAGGCTTTGGCATAGTCAATAAAGCAGAAATAGATGTTTTTCTGGAACTCTCTTGCTTTTTCAATGATCCAGTGGATGTTGGCAATTTGATCTCTGGTTCCTCTACCTTTTCCAAAACCAGGTTGAACATCTGGAAGTTCATGGTTCATGTATTACTGAAGCCTGGCTTGGAGAATTTTGAGCATTACTTTACTAATGTGTGAGATGAGTGCAATTGTGCGGTAGTTTGAGCATTCTTTGACATTGCCTTTCTTTGGGGTTGGAATGAAAACTGACCTTTTCCAGTCCTGTGGCCAATGCTGAGTTTTCCAAATTTGCTGACATACTGATAGGTTTCTATAAGTGGGGGATTATTTTGTGTGACTGTACTAACTTCAAATTTCATAAGAACTTTAAAGAATTCAGTTTTATGATTGTGACCAAATTTTACTTTTTCATTAAGTAGTCGGAGCTTTGATCTGTGGGAATTTGTGATTTGGGGGATATAAAAAGTTAATTTTTATAGAGTCATAGTAACTATGTGCTTTTTTTTTTTTGCTGTGAAGTAATCTTTTAGAGTAGAAGTAAATGTCAAATGACAGCAATAGAAAAAGAATTTGTTAGGTGGCAACTTTTGCTATGAAAGAAAATACATTCTCTTTGCCATGGACAATTCAGTTGTTACTGTGCTCAGGCTTCTGGCATATTAAACTAGTAAGCCGGCAAGTGCTGAGTCAGTAATTTTTCTTATTTTTGTTTCTGGTTAGTTTATTTTCTTACATTAGCCAATATAAAATGCATAGGTGAATTTCTAAAATAAAGAACACATACACACACATACTGTTCTGTCTGAACCAATAAATTCTAAGCCAAAAAAACCAAATATATGTGGCAAGCTGCATTGACTAGTGCCCAGGAGATAGTGCCAAAATCTAGTTTCTAGGAACCAGTAGCTAGGAAATTGGGATCGGCTATTCTTGCCCTCAAACTTATATAACTGTAGTCTCTTAACATGGTTGCTTGTGTGTTCAGCTGTGTCCATTCTTTGTGACCACATAGCCTGGAGTCCACCAGGCTTCTCTGTCCATGTGATTTTCCTGGCAAGAATACTGGAGTAGGTTGCCAGTTCCTCCTCCAGGGGATCTTCCCAATCCAGGGATCAAACCCATGCCTCCAGCATCTCCTCCGTTGGTAGGTGGAATCTTTACCACTGAGCCACTTGGGAAGATGCTCTTGCATGGTTACCAGATGTGAATTTCTGATCTTTTCTTTGACATTTCATACTGAATGAGGTATTGAACTTCTAACTGGTCCAGGGACCTCTTATAGATTAAATTGTTTGTATTTATTTTAAATTAGTATGTTGAAATCTAATCCCCAAGGACCATTGGAAAGTGATTAGGTCATGAGAGTGGAGTCCTCACGATTGGGAGGACTTGTAAAAGAAGCCTCTGAGAGCTTCCTTGTCCTTCCACCATGTGATGACACAGTGAGAAAGACACCATCTATGAACCAGGGAGCTCCCTCTCACCAGACACCAAATCTTCCAGAGCCTTGATCTTGAGCTTCCTAGCCTCCAGAACAGTGAGAAACAAATTTGTTGTTTAGAAGCCCACAGTATATGGTGTTCTGTTATAGCAACCCAAAGAGTCTAAGACAGTACTTTAAACTCTCCTATTCTTCCAAACCATACTCCAGCTACTCTCTAAAAGCATGGCTTGGATAAGGTGCTCCATGAAGCCCTTTGGTGTTTCTGCACACACACATACACTCCCCACACAGTTTTATTGAGATATTATTGACATGTAACCTATGTAAGTTTAAAGTGCACAACATAATTTTGTATACTTATAACTGTGAAATGATTGTTACAATAGTGTTAATCAACATCTCTCCATCCTCTCAGGTATTTGTATTTACTTTTCTTTTCATTATTGTTGTGATCATGTTTAAGATCTACTCTCTTAACAAATTTTATTGACTTTTACTGTCACCCTGCTTATTTAACTTCTATGCAGAGTACATTATGAGAAACGCTGGGCTGGATGAAGCACAAGCTGGAATCGAGATTGCCTGGGGAAATATCAATAACCTCAGATATGCAGATGACACCACCCTTACGGCAGAAAGTGAAGAGGAACTAAAAACCTCCTGATGAAAGTGAAAGAGGAGAGTGGAAAAGGTTGGCTTAAAGCTCAACATTCAAAAAACTAAGGTCATAGCATCCAATCCCATCAGTTCATGGCAAATAGATGGGGAAACAGTGGAAACAGTGACAGACTTTATTTTGGGGGGCTTCAAAATCACCACAGATGGTGATTGCAGCCATGAAATTAAAAGATGCTTGCTCCTTGGAAGAGAAGTTATGACCAACCTAGACAGCATATTAAAAACCAGAGACATTGGATTTAGGGCCCACCTGATATCCTGGATGATTTCATCTCAAGATCCTTACCCCTGGTGGCTCAGTGGTAAAGAATCCACCTGCCAGTGCAGCAGACACAGGTTCCATTCCTGGTCTGGGAAGATCCCACCTGCCATGCAGCAACTGAGCCTGTGCACCACGACTACTGAGCCTGTGTACCACGACTACTGAGCCTGTGCACCGTGACTACTGAGCCTGTGCACCACGACTACTGAGCCTGTGCACAATGACTATTGAGCCTGTGCACCAAGACTACTGAGCCTGTGCACCATGACTACTGAGCCTGTGCACCGTGACTACTGAGCCTGTGCACCATGACTATTGAGCGTGTGCTTTAAAGCCTGGGAGCCACAACTACTGAAGCCCACATTCCCTAGAGCTTCTGCAACAAGTGAAGTCACAACAATGAGAAGCCTGTGCACCGCAGCTAGAGAGTAGCCCCTTGTTGCTGTAACTAGAGAAAAGCATGATGACTCAGCATAGCCATAAATAAATGAATGAAGCTTTTATTTAAAAAAAAAAAAAAAAAAGGTCCTTAAACAACTTCATCTGCAAAGACTCCACTTCCAAATAAAGTCATATTCTGAGGTTTGGGGGGAACATGAATTTTTTTGGGGGGTGACAATATTCCACCCACTACTTTTACTATTACCAACCTAGACAACATTTTAAAAAGCAGAGACATTATTTACCAACAAAGCTATAGTTTGTGCTATGGTTCTAGTCAAAGCTATGGTTTTTCCAGTAGTCATGTATGGATGTGAGAGTTGAACTATAAAAAACGCTGAGTGCCAAAGAATTGATGCTTTTGAACAGTGGTGTTGTAGAAGACTCTTGAGAGTCCCTTGGACTGCAAGGAGATCCAGCCAGTCCATCCTAAAGGAGATCAGTCCTGACTATTCATTGGAAGAACTTATGCTGCAGCTGAAACTCCAATCATTTGGTCACCTGATGTGAGGAACTGGCTCACTGGAAAAGACTCTGATGCTGGGAAAGATTGGAGGCAGGAGGAGAAGGGGACGACAGAGAATGAAACGGTTGCACCAACTTGATGGACATGAATTTGAGTAAGCTCTGGGAGTTGGTGAAGGACAGGGAAACCTGGTGTTTTGCAGTCCATGGGGTTGCAAAGAGTTGGCCATGACTGAGTGACTGAACTGAACTAAACTGTACCATGATAGTCACCACTGTTATTCTGCGTAATAAAAATCAGCCTTTACTTTTCATTTTATTTTACCTGTAAAGTTATATAATTAAACTAAGCATAGCATCTGGTATTATCATTTATTGTAAGATCATCTGAGAAGCTCTGCTAAATTTGGAGCTAATATATCATACTTCTATAATTAAAATTATATGAAATTGTGTTTTCAAAAAAAAAAAAAAAAAAGCAGAGACATTACTTTGCCAACACAGGTCTGCCTAGTCAAAGCTATCTTTTTTCCCGTAGTCATGTATGGATGTGAGAAATGGACTATAAAGAAAGCTGAGTGCCAAAGAATTGATGCTTTTGAACTGTGGTGTTGGAGAAGACTCTTGAGAGTCCCTTGGACTGCAAGGAGATCCAACCAGTCAGTCCTAAAGGAAATCAGTCCTGAATATTCATTAGAAGGACTGAGGTTGAACTGAAACTCCATACTTTGGCCATCTGATATGAAGAACTGCCTTATTTGAAAAGACCCTGATGCTGAGAAAGATTGAGGGCAGGAGGAGAAGGGGATGACAGAGGATTAGATGGTTTTTTGGCATCATTGGCTCAATAGACATGAGTCTGAGTAAGCTCCGGGAGTTGGTGATGGACAGGGAGGCCTGGCGTGCTGCAGTCTGTGGGGTCACAAAGAGTCGGACACAACTGACTGACTGAACTGAACTGAACTGCCTGAGCAACTTTCAAGTATATAATACAGTATTTTTAATTATAGTCACTGGGTGGTATATTAGAGCTCCAGAACTTATTGATCTTATAACTAGATATTCTTACTCGTTCCCTAACATCTTATTTCCACCACTCTCTGTCCCTGACAACCACCATTCTACTTCTCCTTCACCATTCTATTTCATGAGTTAAGCTTTTTTAGGGTCCACCTTTAAGCGATATCATAGAGTATTTGTCTTTCTCTGTCTTATTTGTCTCACTTAGAATAATGCTTTTGAGGTCCATTCATGCTGTTGCAAAAGGTAGGATTTCCTCCTTTTTATGACTGAATAAAATTTGATGCAAAGAGCTGACTCATTTGAAAAGACCCAGATGCTGGGAAAGATTGAGGGCAGGAGGAGAAGGGGACGACGGAGGATGAGATGGTTGGATGGCATCACCAACTCGATGGACATGAGTTTGGCTTGACTCCGGGAGTTGGTGATGGACAGGGAGGCCTGGCGTGCTGCGGTTCATGGGGTTGTAAAGAGTCGGACATGACTGAGCGACTGAAATGAACTGAACTGAATATTCCATCATATATATACCTTATCTTTTTTTATCCATTCATCTGTTATTGGACACAAGGTATTTTCCATGACTTAGCTCTTGTGAATCATGCTTCTATAAACATGGGTTGCCAATATATCTTTGAGATAGTGATTTTATTTCCTTCAGATGTATAACCAAAAGTGGGATTGCTGATTCATTTTCTAGTTCTGTTTTTAATTTATTGAGAAACCTTCATAGTGCTTTCCATAGTGGCTGTACTGATTTGCATTTCTACCAATAGTGGATTCTCTTTCTCTACAACCTCACTTGTCTGTTATCTTGGTAGTACCTATTCTAACAGATGTGAGGTCATATCTCATTTTGGTTTTGACTTGCATTTCCCTGATGACTAGTTATGTTTGTTGAGCATCTTTTCATGTATCTGTTGGTTATTTGTATGTCTTCTTTGGGAAAATGTTTTTGCTGTTCCTCTGCCATTTAAAATTCAGATTCCTTTTTTTTCCCCCTATTGAGTTTATGAGTCTCTTACATATTTTGGACATTAACCTCTTATCAATATACAGTTTGAAAATATCTTGTCCCATTATATAGGTTGTCTTTTCATTTTCTTGATTGTTTCTTGTGCTGTCAAGAAGCCTTTTAGTTTGATGGCGTCTGTAGTTCTCAAAGAACAAAGCAAAACTTCCAAGTATGTCATTCTTGGAACTTCTAGAATGGATTCAAAAGATCTTTACAACACTTTTTATTATATTCCTATAAGATTATTCTTGAACAAATGTGTTTTCCTTTCTTTCCAAAGAGATGACATGGAATTTAATGAATGAATGCCATTTACTTCATTATCAGACCATTAACTTCATCTTCCAAACCTATCTCAAGTTTTTTGTGATGTATGTCTTGGTACCTTCAGTTAGAAGTAATGTTTAAATATACATAGCATTAAAAACGGAGAAGGCAATGGCACCCCACTGCAGTACTCTTGCCTGGAAAATCCCATGGACGGAGGAGCCTGGTGGGCTGCAGTCCAGGGGGTCACGAAGAGTCGGACTCAATTGAATGACTTCACTTTCACTTTTCACTTTCATGCATTGGAGAAGGAAATGGCAGCCCACTCCAGTGTTCTTGCCTGGAGAATCCCAGGGATGGGGGAGCCTGGTGGGCTGCCATCTATGGGGTAGCACAGGGTCAGACACGACTGAAGCGACTTAGCAACATTAAAAAAGTGCTATGGATATTGAAAAAGATATCTAAAGCTATGTCTGACACAAAAAGAACAAACTGTCTTTTTTGTAAGAAAAACACTTTCAACTCGCATTTTTCTTTTGTCTTTTCTACTAAGAAGAATGATCTTTACCCTGACAAGAATAGCGTAGACAGGTTATGAGAGAAATGATGTACAAGACCTCAGTAACAGAGATAATTTGAATTGTTTTCAGAGGAATATCTTCTCCCCCAGATAATTTACCTTTGATATGAGAAAAGAATTCAAGGTGTTATTGGGTACTCATTGTTTAATCATATATTGTATCATATGACTAGGATGCTGTTTCTAAAGTCTTACCATGTCATTCATTAAAATCCTTCAAATGTTTTTTATCCTTGCATACAGAGTTTTTTTTTTTTTTTTACCATCTTCTTCCTTTTTATTTCTCTAACTTCATTTTCTGTCACTCTCCATTTTCTTTAAGGTCAAAGCCTTCCTCCACAGTGTTTAATGAATACTGTAATTATAGTAATTATTATAGTATGTTTTTTACTTGGTTTATTTGTTCTTCTCTAATAAGTCTTTTATAGTAGTCACTCCTGTTTCCTCTAGGCATAATAGAGAGGCTGTGTATTCCAGAATCATGTAGATCTAGGTTCCAGTCCTGGCTTTTCCTTTTACTAGCTTGTCAAAGATGATTAGCCAAGTTGGGTTTTTTGTGTGCGGAGAAAAGAGAGAGAGATGGATGGAATAGCTATACAGCCAGTGACTAAATTTTTTTTTTTAGCTCTGCCAATATATATGATTGGTATATATATATGAGGTATGATTATGTGACTATTGATTATGGGTTGTTGTTGGGAGTATTATCACTTTCTCTGAGGTGTTTAAGAAGTCAAGCGCCTTCTCTATGTTTTCCTTCTCTTTACTTGTTAGATTAAAATGATTGTGAGCCTGTAAATTATGGAAAGAGCTTTGGGGTCTCAATCCTTGCATAGAGAGCTGCTTTATGACCAGGAATCCTTCATCTCAGACTGTCATTCAGTTGAGAAGTGACTTATGTTTATTTCTTGTTTGTACATTATTATGAATTATTGTGTGTTGGTGTCTATAAAGATGGCCACCAATAATTTCTTTACTCGTGGTACACACTTGTCACTTCTCATTTCACAATGAAGGGCTTATTTGACCTCTTTTTGATTCTGTACTCATTTTGACTGGCTTTGACAATTAGAATGCAGCAGAAGTTCTAGCTCAGAAGGCAAGAGGTTCATAACATTTTACTTCCTGCTTCTTGGAACCCAGCCACATTACCGTGAGAAAGTTATGCCATACAGAGAAGAACTAAGGCCTTCTGACTGATAGTTCTAACCTCTGGGCTAGGCAATTTTCCAGCATGTAAAGGAGCTGGATCAGTCAAGACCAGCCAAGACCTCAGACAATGGCAGCCCTGGTAGTGATCATGGGGAGAAGGAGAACCCACTAGTCATCTCACAGAAGCATGAGAAAATATAAAGTGGTTGTTACGCGCACCAAAGACCTTTTGAGTCCATTTCTCAGCACTGAGCACTGCTCTAAGTAGGACACTTGCTTAGTGACATCAGTGCAATTACTTAACTGCCCTTAGCTTCTAGTTCATCATTTGTAAAATGGGAGAAAAAGCCAACTGAATTCATACAGTTGTGATGCAATAAGACAGTGATGGAGAGTTCTTTATCTAGTGACTGGCATATGGTAGATAATCAATCTAAGCTTATCTGAGTAAGCATTAATCTTTGTTAAATTTTAAAGAGATGTCCAGTGAGAAAGAAAACCATCCACCTCATTTGTAATCAGAAAATATAAAATTATGTGATGGAATATCTCAACTCTGCACTTTATAGCCTTGAAAGTAGACTCACATTTTGTTATTGCATTTTGAGTTTCTTCAGCCAGGTCCTTTTTCATCTTTGCATTCATATCAACATATTTTCTTCTATGAATTCCCACTCTAGTTTTATATAACACATCTATTCTTGTATCTTAGTGAGAACACTAAGAAGATATTCTCCTATTAATTCTTTAGCTTGCAGTTGTTTTTTTTTTTTTGGATGCATTCTCCTTTTCTATAGAGTGAGGAATTATACACAGATCTCATAATAATTGTCTTATTTATTAATTCAAGAAACAGTGTGAACTCACTGTACGCTGGACACTAATTAGATTTGATTTTTCTCTGCACACATTTCGTCTCTCACTATCCATCACTTCTATTTTTTAGATCAAGGAAAATTATAGTAAAAATATAATTTACAACAAATTACTGCCCATGGCTCACATCTGGCTCACATCTGTTTTTGTCAATTAAGTTTTATCAGAATATAGAATGTTTGTTTACGTATAACTTTAAGTGTAATTTAAATATACATTTGTTTACATATAACTTTAAGTGTAATTTGAATATATTTAACAATGAACTTCCTACTGCCCCCCCACCCCCAAAATTGAGAAAAATTAGTAAACAAAATGGTGCAGGAAGAAAAATGCAGCTTGCAAAATATTCCACTTTGCTCCTTTTCTCCATTGACCATTACACATCATTCCTACCATGACTGAAATAAACTTTTATGATATTACATGCCAAATACCTTGAATTTTCTTTCAATATTTTATGAACATACTAAATTTTTTTTCCAACTTGATTTTTTATTAGCTTACATAAATTTGTTCTCACTGTTCAGTTGATATGTTCTTCTATTTACAAAATTGTTTGCCTGTCTTATGTTGAATGAAACAGATAATGATTCATCCTATTAAAATAAATGGAACTATTTTTATTTAGTAGCTTTTTACTTGGTGGCAAGGCTTTCAGGAAAAAATTAAAGTTAGTGAGGGGTGAGAATATTTCATTAAACTCATAGACTCTGGAGTCAAATTTCTAGGTTAAAATCTCAGGCTGTAAATTCAGAAATTGTATTTTTTTGGATCAAGTTAGTTATCTTTTATCTGCTTCAGTTATTTTCTTTGTAAAAGATGGACAATATCTCATGAAGCTGTGACAAACGAAATCATACACATAAAGTGTGAGAGAGACTCAGGGTTCAATGACTGACTTAAACTCACAAAAATATTTGGTATCAGAACTTGGAAAAAATGTGGGTCTTTCATTTGAAAAGTCTAATTGTAAATGTTAATTATCATAGTAAGAGGGAAAATAGTAAAGAATATGGCACTTTCAATATTTTAGATTAAATATGAACCTAGGCTTTTACTGGAGATACATATCTCCATGACATTTAAAAAATGTATTTATTTACTTCCTTTTCTTGTGAGACTGATTGCCAATCTATCTTTTTTGAAGGGATAAAGTGGCCAGTTTCTTATTGTTTTTCTTACAACCTTTTTTTCCTCCCTCTTTCAACTCCATCCTTTGTTCCCTGTTGCTTGAGTGGTAAGGCATGACATTAATAGAAGGTATGAGTTCTAGTTTTAAGAGAGAAGTATCATGAGCCAGTATACATTATTTTGGAAGGGAAAAGTGACTGAATAAGAAAATTTACTTTGTATAAAATATACTTTGAGTGGGAATAGGAGAAAAATCTTCTAAATTCAATTATGTAACTTGGTTTATATTCAGCCAATTCTACTTTAGCTCTAGAAGGAGTATTAAGAGAGATTAGAATACAGGCAGGCCCTACTTTGCAGTGCTCCAATATGCATAAATTTCAGTTTTCACCATCTAGTTAAATAATATAATATGATTTAAATTTCAGTTACTGTGGTATATTTTGTGTAACTGCATAAAGTGTAAACTTACTGCTAACCCTTTGGTCCACAAATCATTGGTAAATAACAACAGTCATCATGCTCAGTGACCAGTCATGTCACTTTCAGAGTCTGTTGGTGATTGGCTACCGTGCATCAGTTATTTGGTTCATAAACCAAGGGCAAAGCAGTATCATATACAGCAGTGCTCATGTGTAATTGTATTGCCTCCCTCCGTGATCAATCTTTGTGACATTTCACAAAGACAGATAGGAAGAAGAGCAAACAGCCAACAGTGGTGAAAGTCCAGAGGAGAAACAAAAAGTGATGACGTTGTGAGGGTAATTTGCATTGAAAACACATGGAGTTATACAAAGGCTAGCTTGAGCATGGAAACCCTGACACTCCCACCATTTGAGAGACTCTGGCTGTGCAATCAGAGGAACTTGGTGATGGAGATCTTACCAACACAGGTGATGAAAGCAGCCCATGACGCAAAGGATGAAGATGACTCAGAGGAAGTGATGCTGGGGCAAAAACTTCACATTAGAGGAAGTTTTGGAAATATGTCATGACATAAAAGCACAGAGGAAAAACTGTTGAAAGTTAATTCAAACTTAGGAAGGGGTATGCCAATTCATCAAGGCAGAGAAGAGATGGTCATGCCTATACTGTGAATTACGGTATGATGAGAAGAAAGAAATGGAAGTTCAAACTACCTTTGAGAAATTTTTGTTTCTGTTGTAAAAGAAATAAAACATTTTAATTCTTCATGTTTCTAAAGTTTCCAGGTATAGTGCATTAAATAAATATTACTTTTGCTATTTTTCATTTTCATATACATTTATGACCAACAGAAATTTAAAAATCATGGTAAATTATAATTTTCCCCGCTGAATAGTAAGATCACACGGCATGGGTTCAGCTTGCACAGTTATTTCTGTGGTCCATACTGCCTTGCAGAAAGAGGACTATATACCTAAAAGGAGGGAGAGCAAACATGCCACATTTCCATCTTGAAAGAGCACTTTCTGGCTAAGAGAGTAAGATGTTTACCCTGTAGTTTAAGACTCAGTCTTCACAGTCATGGAGTCACTGATTGTCTATAGCGTATTTGAATACAAATTAGAAAGAAAGAAAATTGCCCTCAACTATGATGCTAGAAGGGCTTCTGAGGTGATGCTAATGGTAAAGAACCTGCCTGCCAACGCAGGGTACATGAGAGATAAGGGTTTGAGCCATGGATTGGGAAGATCCCCTGGAGGAGGGCATGGCAACCCACTCTAGTATTCTTGACTGGAGAATCCCATGGACAGAGGAGCCTGGCAGGCTACAGTCCATAGGGTCGTTTCACAGAGTTGGACACAGCTAAAGCAACTTAGCATGCAGTCATATCCCTTTAGATATAGCACTGCTGTGTACTACAATGCATGGTGATGTATGGGTGTCTCTGGTTTCAGAGAATCTCAGTTCAGGCGACAAAGATAACACCACACGGGCTGGATCACAGGCACTGAGGAGAGAGCTCTCATCACTATCAGAGCATGCAGGAAAAGCTTCAAGGTGAACATGGGTGTGGATCACTGTGGGGAAGTCTAAAAACCAGGGCTGGAATGAGGCAGATGGGTACAAATTATGAAGATGCTGAGTCAGATCCTATCTTCATGCACATTTTTGTTATTCATCACAGTTATTTGCATTAGTTATCTTTAAAAATATTGCAAAAAATGTTATTTAGTTTGATTACAGAAGTGTTTTTTTGTTTTTGTACCTTCCCCTAAATTTTGTGCTCTGGTGAGAGCTTCACTTACTTCCCTTATTGTATTCCTCAACATAGAAATTTATGAGGCAGCTTGATACCTGCAACTGCTGATTTGCTGTGAAAAAGCAAGGGAAAGAAGATGGCCAGAATTTCAGGTACTGGAAGAAGAAATTTCTCATTGTTTTTCCTAACATGCTTTGTTACTCTGAATTTAAAATACAGGCAGCATTCATAGTTCAGTTTTTGCTACAAGTGACAGGAAACTTTAATAGCCTCTGAGTATCTGTCAGAATGTGAGCATTTGACTGTAATTTTATGACAAGCTAAATGAGACTTTCTGCTGTATTTAGAAATTCAGATGTATCTTGACACCCAGGTAGAGTTGCTGGACTTAGCAAATGAAACCATGAGATATCAAGTTAAATTTGAATTTTGATAAATAACAGATACTTTCTTAGTATAAGCATCCTCCACAAGATATTTATAAACTTATCTTAAAAATAATTATTTTTATGAAATTCAAAATTAATTGAGTGTTCTGTATTTTATCTGATAACCCTATACGTCATGCACTTGCAATGGCTTGGGAAGGTTAATTCCCATCTTTTACCTTAGCTGTTATTCTGCAATGTACAAGCCTCAACATGTTAATGAACGTCCCATTACTGCTTTGCATGAAGTGGTTTCACAAACAGTACATTTTAAAAAATGCTTACTCTGAATAAAATATCTTCTATTAGGCATGCTTCTCTTTTTCTGTCCTTTTAATGTTGTAATTTCTTTCCTTCCTTGGCCTTTTAGCTCATCAAGATTAGGCTAATAGGGGTCAGCCTTTGTCTTTTCATCTTATACCTTAGACAGGTAAGAACAGAAAGGAAAGCAACTAACTCGATACCAAAATATGAATTCGGATATCCAGATTGCAACTTAGTGTTGCTTATTCCCTTGTGTGTAATACATTAAAGTACTTAATTTCAAGCAACTTTCCTTTCCTAGTCCATAACTGATACTGATTCACTGTGTGTTTTGAAGTTATGGTAGGTTATCTATCTGTCATCTTTCACTGTATCTAGCTAGTTATCAATCATATTGCATATTTATAGTATGATTAATTGGATGGCTAAAAGTTAATTCAGTATTCAGTGACAGAGTTAGGAAAATTGCCTCTGCTAATCATAGTAATTTAAACTTTCTGTTTAGATCAGGGAAATCTTATTATGCTATATTTTTCACTCTTCATTTTGGATTTGAAGTAGTTTGTTTATTTCTTTTATTTTCAAATTTTCCTAATCCTATCTTAATGCCAGGGCTAACACAAGGCACAGTGATGAATTTGGGGAAACCTGTCTTGATGTCATCTCTCCTCTCAGGGGTCATGTCGACAAACTGCCAGGCACGTCTCCTGCCAGGCAGGAAACTCATGCCACTTCTAGTCTACCTGAGAGTATTCTTACTATTTAAATACAGAACATTGGAAATAGCCAATCTTCTGTTCTGCTCGTTTTCTGTGATATTTAAATTATAGAAAGAAAAGCCACTCTTCCTGATCCTCTATGGATTTATTTCATAGCCTGGACTCCATATTCTTAAGGCTAATGAAGTCATTGGTTAAATCTGTTGGACTGAGAACTTGTCTAGCAGGGATCAGAGTAGATGCATAATGTTTTAAAACCTGGGGACCCCTCAAGCATCTTGACAACATGCCTGGCACATTGTCACGCTAAATGCTAAGGAAGCAATCATAAATCCTTTGATTTTAAAGCATTTTTATTATTGTAGGAGAGAGAAACATATGCAAATGATTTGATTCTAATGTTATTTAATACTCGTGTTCTGCACAGAGAATTATGTGAGTTAGTCATTTCTTTTTTTCAAGCAAGACAGGAAAGAAGTTAGTGTCATCACAAACCAGTAGTGTGGTTACAGGTTCACACTGTACCGTTAAGTGACTCTCATCTTATAAAATGTTGACTGTAACACTACACATTATCCACAGAGAACATTGATTTTGAAATCAAATTGATTTTGCAGATAAATATCAAGATGATGGGGGAAATTTTCTTCTGAATGTACAACTAGAGTACCTTTTCAACCCCGACCATTTTTAATAGTCGGGTATGAAAAATGGAGCTCTAATTAAGAAGAGGTTAGTTGTAAGATCAATTAAACCTGTCAGGAAACACTTAGGTTTGACAGGTTTCCCAGCAGTCGCATAGTTTGGGAGCCAAGCAGAAACGTCCCACTAAGCTAAACACTACGGATGTGTCACTATTCAATAACTGTTTGTCTGTCAGCAGTAAAAGTAAACAAGATTTTGAGGGCGACTGTTCCAGATTCTTGAACTTCCTTACTGCCAGAACTATCAAATGTAGATATTTTTTATCTTTTTGAAAAACACTTTCTATTTTTCTTAGCAGAACCCTGGGCAATTTTTAAAAACTTTTTTTTTTTTTTCCAAAAAGCGAGAAAAAGATGTCAGAAGAAATATGACATCTGAAGCCTTATGGTCATAAAGTATTTGATGGCATGAAAAAAAAAAATCCTGAAATCTAACTTAAAGGCAAGATTGAGCCCTGGGATAAGGGCTGTCTTCATAGTCCCCACAGGGGTAATTTAGCTCCTATATGAACCTGACTTGAAGCCCCGGGGCTATGACGGTGAACTTTACCAACAATAAATCAGGCTCCACTCCACTGTTGCTAACTTTTCTGAAGTTGGAGCCTAAAGGCATGTGAGAAGACTGTCTTCTTTTTGAGTGTAGGCAATTCAATTTGATTCAAGAAATATTTGTTGATTACTCCTGTGTACTGTTTACAGTAATTGGAGTGGTGGGTTTTGAGAAAAAGGTGGCTAATTCAGAGCTCTTTAATTCACACTTCTCAGATCAAATCTAGGACAACACCCAGGGGATCCATGAGTTGTGCTAAATGAGGGTTGTATGCTTGAAAATGACAGTATCAGATATGATTTATTTTGAATTATTTGGCATAATCAGTGAGAGGCACATGCACAGAGACACACATAGTACATTTTAGTTTTTGGATCAGTTAATATTTGTAGCACTCTAACCAGGAATATTCTCCAAGCCAGGAAAATTCTCTAAGCCAGGCTTCAGCAATACGTGAACCGTGAACTTTCTGATGTTCAAGCTGGTTTTAGAAAAGGCAGAGGAACCAGGGATCAAATTGCCAACATCTGCTGGATCATGGAAAAAGCAAGAGAGTTCCAGAAAAACATCTATTTCTCTTTATTGTCTATGCCAAAGCCTTTGACTGTGTGGATCACAATAAACTGTGGAAAATTCTGAAAGATATGGGAATACCAGACCACCTGACCTGCCTCCAGAGAAATCTGTATGCAGGTCAGGAAGCAACACTTAGAACTGGACATGGAACAACAGACTGGTTTCAAATAGGAAAAGGAGTACGTCAAGGCTGTATATTGTCACCCTGCTTATTTAACTTATATGCAGAGTACATCATGAGAAATGCTGGACTGGAAGAAACACAAGCTGAATCAAGATTGCCAGGAGAAATATCAATAACCTCAGATATGCAGATGACACCACCCTTATGGCAGAAAGTGAAGAGGAACGAAAAAGCCTCTTGATGAAAGTGAAAGAGGAGAGTGAAAAAGTTGGCTTAAAGCTCAACATTCAGAAAACAAAGATCATGGCATCCTGTCCCATCACTTCATGGGAAATAGATGGGGAAACAGTGGAAACAGTGTCAGACTTTATTTTGGGGGGCTCCAAAATCACTGCAGATGGTGACTGCAGCCATGAAATTAAAAGACGCTTACTCCTTGGAAGAAAAGTTATGACCAACCTAGAGAGCATATTCAAAAGCAGAGACATTACTTTGCCGACAAAGGTCCGTTTAGTCAAGGCTATGGTGTTTCCTGTGGTCATGTATGGATGTGAGAGTTGGACTGTGAAGAAGGCTGAGCGTCGAAGAATTGATGCTTTTGAACTGTGGTGTTGGAGAAGACTCTTGAGAGTCCCTTGGACTGAAAGGAGATCCAACCAGTCCATTCTAAAGGAGATCAACCCTGGGATTTCTTTGGAAGGAATGATGCTAAGGCTGAAACTCCAGTACTTTGGCCACCTCATGTGAAGAGTTGACTCATTGGAAAAGACTCTGATGCTGGGAGGGATTGGGGGCAGGAGGAGAAGGGGACGACAGAGGATGAGATGACTGGATGGCATCACTGACTCAATGGACGTGAGTCTGAGTGAACTCTGGGAGTTGGTGATGGACAGCCTGGCCTGGTGTGATTCACGGGGTCGCAAAGAGTCGGACATGACCGAGCGACTGAACTGACCTGAACCAGGAATATGGACTTCCCAGGTGGTCAGTGGTAAAGAATCTGTCAAGCATGAGACATGTGTTCGACCCCTGGGTCAGGAAGATGGCAAACTGGAGAAGGAAATGGCAACCAACTTCAGTATTCTTGCCTGAGAAATTCCATAGACAGAGGAACCTGGTGGGATACATTTCGTGGGGTTGCAAGTTGGACATGACTTAGTGACTAAACAACAACAACTAGGAATATACCTTCCAGAAATGCTTGTTTGACCTTTTAAAAATAATCAAAGCCCAGTCTCTAGAGGTGGCTGGTAAAAGTGTGCTGGGTAGCTTCCTTCATTTCCTGATGAATCCTACAAAGTTAAAAGATTGCATACTGGATGTTGGTGAACAATTCAACCCAAATTGGGGAAGCAATTCTTGTTTAAGACACATGGCTTGGCTGGAATTAATTTTTTTTGTCTCTATTGAAGTAGACTTGACATATATCATTATGTGAGTTTAAGGTATACAGCGTGTTGATTCTGATACACTTGTATATTACTTTATTCCCACTGTAGTGTTAGCCAACACCTCCATCATATCACATAATTATCATTTCTTTTTTGTGGTGAGAATGTCTAAGATCTTCTCTCTTAGCAACTTTTGAGTATTTAACATGGTATTGTTAACTATCACCACAATACAGTACTGTTCATTAGATCGACAGAATTTATTCACTTTATAACAGGAAGCTTGTACTCTCTGAACAGCATCTCTCCATTTTCCCTGCTCTGAAACCCCTAGTATCACCATTTTACTGCTTCTAAGAGGCTTTTTAATTATTTTTAATTTTTTATTGAGGTATAGTTGATTTACTTATTATTTGATTTACAATGTTGTATTAGTTTCTGGTGTATAGTAAGTTTATATATATATATATATAAACTAACACATTGTAACATGTATATGTATATATCTATATATGGTTTATATGTATATATACATTTATATATGTGTGTATATATATGTATATAGTTTATGATTTCCATTATGGTTTATTACAGGATATTAAAGTATCAATAATTCCCCTGCCTTGTCATTTATCCAGTTTTTATATAGTGGTTTGTACTCAGTCAGTCAGTTCAGTCACTCAGTCATCTCCAACACGTTGCGGCCCCATGGACTGAAGAACACTAGGCTTCCCTGTCCATTACCAGTTCCTGGAATTTGCTCAAACTAATGTCCATTGAGTCGGTGATGCCATTCAACCGTCTCATCCTCTGTCATCTCCTTCTTCTCCTGCCTTCAATCTTTCCCAGCATCAGGGTCTTTTCCAATGAGTCAGTTCTTTGCATCAGGCGGCCAAAGAATTGGAGTTTCAGCTTCAGCATCAGTCATTCCAATGAATATTCAGGATTGATTTCCTTTAGAATTGAACTCCTTGCAGTCCAAGGAACTCTCGAGTCTTCTCCAATACCACAGTTCAAAAGCATTGATTCTTTGGCACTCAGCTTTCTTTATAGTCCAACTCTCACATTCATACAAAGCTTCTGAAAAACCATCATTTTGACTAGATGGACTTAGTTGGCAAAGTAATGTCTCTGCTATTTCATATGCTGTCTAGGTTAATCATGCTTTCCTTCCAAGGAGCAAGCATTTTTTAATTTCATGGCTGCAGCACCATCGGAGTGATTTTGGAGCCCAAGAATATAAAGTCTGTCACTGTTTCCATTGTTTCCCCATCTATTTGCCATGAAGTAATGGGACCGGATGCCATGATCTTAGTTTTTTGAATGTTGAGTTTTAAACCAGCACTCCTCTTTTCACTCTCCTCTTTCACTTTCATCAAGAGGCTCTTTAGTTCCGGTGTCATCTGTGTATCTGAGGTTATTGATATTTCTCCTGGCAATCTTGATTCCAGCTTGTGCTTCTTTGGAAAAATGTATATTCTTTGGAAAAATGTATATTCAGTTTCTCTGCCCATTTTAAAGTCAGATTGTTTTTGCTATTGAGTTGTATGAGTTCCTTATACATTTTGGATGTTAACTCCTTATCAGATAGATGGTTTGTGAACATTTCTCTCATTCTATAAGTTGCTTTGTGATTTTGGTGATTGTCTCTTTCGTTGTTCAGTAGTGTTTTAGTTTGATGTAATCCCAGATATTTAATTTTTGCTTTTGTTGTTTGTTCTTTTGGTGTCCTACCACCAAAAGCATTGCCAAAATCAATGTTAAGGAGAGTTTTTTCTCTGTTTTCATCTAGGAATTTTATGGTTTCAGGCTTTATGTGTAAAGTCTTTAATCCATGTCAAATTAACTTTTGTTAATGGTATTGATATAAGGATCTAATTTCATTTTTATGCATATGGTTTTCTATTTTCTCAGCACACTTACTGAAGGTTATTTTTGATCCTTTGTCAAATATTAGTCAGTCATATATGTGGGGGATTATTTCTTGAGTCTTAATTCTGTTCCACTGGTCTATGTGTATATTTTTTGCTGGTTTCATACTGTTTTGGTTACTATAGCTTTGTAGTATTGTCTGAAGTCAGGATGTGTGATGCTTCTGGCTTTGTTCCTTTTTCTCAAAATTATTTTGGTTATTCAGGGTTATTTGTGGTTCCATTCAAATTTCAATACTGATTTTCCTTTTTGTGTGAAAAATTCCATTGAAAGTTTGACAGGAGTATTTTAAGGCATGCTTCCCCTTGTGTGAACAAGATGTAAGATTCTAGTGAGGTTGACAGTCCTGCTTGATATTCTTGTGGGGTTAGGATTCCCATCAGTTCTGTGGCAGCTGAATGTGGAGAATTTTGCTGTTTTATTCTACCTACCCTATTAGCTGAATCCTACTGCTGGGAGATTATGGCATATACTTTGAATAAACGTATTAGGCAAAGTGAGGTCCATGTACCTCCAGGTCAGAGAATAAAAAGACTTGATCTGGTTTGTAAAACTGTTCATGACTCTATGTGTGAATGGATGTGTTACTGTTTTTGCCATTCTGTATGCATGCTTATCCTATGGTTGTAATATTTAGGGAGAGAAACCCAGGAGCCCTCATGAATGAGGTGAACTATTTGTGTTGATGACCAACAATGCCTAAAAAACAATTGTGATATTCATGAATGGTTTTTGGTGAGCTCCCATCAGTGTGTTTGCTCTGTCAACAAATACTTAATAGAGTTTTCTCCTTTTGTAACACTGGAGGGGGAAGGACTTCACTAATTAGAAAGATGACTGAAGAATATGATGTGGCTTATCTCTAATTATTTTTTCTTTACCTTTAGGTGAGACTTCTAAAAGGTATTTGGTGTTTGAAGAATTTTCAAAAGAATTCTCCTTTTATGCTTCATCTACCATGACATCTTTTTTTTTTCTTCCCTGGGAGCAATGTCAGAAAAGGGTATTTGGAAAGAAAATTCTGTTGCTGTGATTAAAAGAAAATTCACAACGTATAAAGGCAGTTTTATGTGGAAGAAGCCTAGTGCTGAAAGTAAGGTCAGGCAAAGACTGGGAAATAGATTTACCCAAACCTACTGTTAAGTGAAGTTGCTCAGTCGTGTCCAACTCTTTGTTACCCCATGGACTGTAGCCTACTACGCTCCTCCATCCATGGGATTTTCCAGGCAAGAGTACTGGAGTGGAATGCCATTTTCTTCTCCAGAGAATCTTCCTGACCCAGGGATCGAACCCAGGTCCCCCGCACTGTAGGCAGACGCTTTTACCATCTGAGCCACCAGGGAAGTCCAAAAAACCTATGTTAAGGACATGTTAAAATATATTTCCCACAAAATTCTCTGGATTTAAATATACATGGTAGACATTTGTTTGGTGACAAAATAAAATGATGCTTTGCAGACTTCACGTGAAAATCAGAACATTTTGCTTGTAGTTCTTCTAAGGTTAATACTATGTGCTGTGCTTAGTTGCTCGGTTGTGTCTGACTCCTTGAGACCCCATGGTGAGGTCCACGAGGCTCCTTTGTCCATGGGGATTCTCCAGGCAGGAATACTGGAGTCGGCTGTCATATCATCCTCCATGGGATCTTCCCAACCCAGGGATCGAACCTAGGTCTACTGCATTGCAGGCAGATTCTTTACTATCTGAGTCCCAGCAAAGCCCTGGTTAATACTATAGGAACACTAAACAGATCAAGAAAAGCAGCCTTATTAAGTAATGAAGACTGAAAAGGGAAGAGAAGAAAATTACTTGTTTGAAATATAGCTGTCTTTTCATGACCTTTTGCTTATAGTTTGAGTTGGAGCTCTCTGAGTTTCCAGGAAATGAATTGATTTGCCTTGCAACATTCTCTTCCCTTGCTTGAGTATGCTGGTCATGCTCTTGTAAGAAATGACTTATCGCGTGTGCTTTCCCTTCTTGTAGAAAATGAACTTTATTAGCATCTAAAGTTTGCGTATAACACTTTTGCAACCACTTTATTTGTTGGAAGCAGGTAATAAAAATGAGATATCCTTTAACAAAAGATATTCTGACAGTCATAAAAATGAAGTATGGAATCAATCAGTCCGCTTAGGCAAAAGCCACCTGACAAAAGAAAAGAGTGAAAATAGCATAAAATACAACGTCAAAGTTTTTCAAGTAATAATATGCAAAAATAGGGAGAAAAGAACAATTCTTTTTACTGTAATGTACCCTATGAGGAGCCCAGATTTTGTATGACTAGTTTGGATATGACTAATGAAAACCAACAGTTGGTATGTGCTTAACTTGCTCTGAAAATTTTTAACCAATTGAGACTCAGGGAAATATTAATTCTACAAGGACCATCATGAAAGTGGGATAACTGGTTTTTGTTCTTTAAATGGTATAAATTTAAATAAATTCTAAAATCTCAGGATAAAAGATTGCTAGACTAATAAAATGTTGGTTAAATAATACATCAATATCAAATAAGTGGATCTGACTTCTATCATTTTTTCCTAATTAATGTCACATTTATCTTAAAAAATTTTTTTTGGAAGATAATTGCTTTATAACTCTGTGTTGGTTTCTGCCATACATCATCATGAATCAGCCACAGGTGTACACATGTCCACTCCCTCCTGAACCTCCCCCAATCTCCTTACCCATCCCACCCCTCTCTGTTGGCATAGAGCACTAGATTGAGCTCCTGGTGTCACAGCAAAGTCCCACTTGTTATTTATTTTCCATATGGTAATGTATATGCTTCCAAGTTATTCTCTCAACTCATCACACTCTTTTCTTCCTGCACTGTGTCCACAAGTCTGTTTTCCATGTCTGCATCTCCATTGCTACCCTGCAAATATAATCATCCGTACCATCTTTTTAGATTCCATACACATGCATTATTATATAATATTTGTCTTTCTAACCTTCTTCACCATGTATAATAGACTCTAGGTTATCTTTCATTTATGATCATGCAATTTATCTTTAAATTGAATTTGTGGGAAGTTGTAAGTAGAAAATATTATACATTTTTTTCATGCAACCCTTTCATCAAATGTTTTCATTTCCACTTTTTGCTAATGAAAAAGTAATGACAAAGCTGTTCAAGAAATAGTTGCTCACTCATAAATGAATTTTTTTAAAAACACAGAATGGGTAATATCTGAAGGTCAGTTGCTCAAGGTGAAACAGTTGCTCAAGGTGAAACAGTTGCTCATACTTCATAGATTTTTGTAATGCCTTGTGAGAAGATTGTGATACAAACATAGTTTTATTTATTCTTTATAGTTTCTCTACTGTTTTGCCTCTGGGTCACCTCCTATCTTTTTCAGTTGAACCCTGAGGTGAAATTATTAATTTAAAAAAC
This sequence comes from Oryx dammah, assembly GCF_014754425.2. Taxonomy (NCBI): domain Eukaryota; kingdom Metazoa; phylum Chordata; class Mammalia; order Artiodactyla; family Bovidae; genus Oryx; species Oryx dammah. Next base: position 16,041,253 of record NW_024070204.1, read on the forward strand.
AACATCATTAAAACATAATGGGAAGTCAGTACCATAAATGCCTTACACTATGACCATCAAAACTAATTACACATGATTTTTATTTTGGTTTTCATTACTTTCTAATACTAAATATCATTGACAGTTTTTAAGTACACATGAGTTAAAATGAGGTAATTTATGTAGAATTATTGAATTTTACAACTAAAAGATTTTCACTTTATCTGTTTCAACTTCATTATAGGTGAGAAATTGAAATTCTTGTAGACTGAATGACATGTCTGTGGTTACACAGGTCCTGTCTATTGCTTCTTTCCCTAATGTTATGTTCAATTAGCTTCTTGTGTCCTGGGAGCCCACAAGCCCTTTGAATACTTTGGTGGCTGGCTGCTCCTATTTCTCCATCTGTGTGGACATCTGTTCTACATGATCTGTGCTCCTTCCGAGGGATCAGAATCCTTATTTTCCATCTCACTCGCTATCTCTAAGCTGGCCAATCCACCCACTTGCTCAAAGGGCTGAGTCCTAAGAATCACTTGGCTCGGGGGACAGCAGAAGGTTTGCAGTGGCAGTGATTTCTGCTGGTACTACTAATTATTCTTGCCCCATGACTCATGCACACATGAATACACATTAGTTCTACTATTTAACTATTTAAAAATGATTTTTGAACAATGATCTAAAATGGTGTATATTTTTGCTAGTTTCAATAAAAGGGGTGCTTCCATATTCATTATTTGATACATTGATGTAATTACATCGAAAGAATTCAAAACAAGGCATAAATCCAAATCTTAATTTTGGTAGAGTTTGATCAAACATATAATTTGAAAATGAAAATTAACTAGAGAGATTTTTAATTAAGAAATTTTTTGCCTCAGATGTTATGATGAATTTTTAATCTTGATCCTCTTAGGAAATGGAGAAAATGCAAGCTTTTGAAAGAACAGGAGCATATATCTGAGTTATCATATTTTCTTTTCTTTAGCTTTTTATTTTTATTGCAGGGAAACAGCAATCCAAAATTATGCTCATTTAACCATAGATAGAAAGCATTAAAGACCTATTATTTTTATACTTCTCTCTTTTTCTTTTTGTTGTACTTTCCTTTCCAGATTTTGATATTAGAGTATGCCAGCTTCATGAAACAAATTTGTATATCCTCTCTTCTGTAATACCTTAATGAGGGGAACACAGATAAAAATGAACAATCCAGTTTCCAGTGGCTATATCTACTTTAAATTAATGTATTATAATGTTACATGTATCCCTTGCAATTCAAATCCATTAGACTCCAAGTTGGGATAATGAGAATCCCAGTAGTAAGTTTAAATAACAAGGACCATCCTTATTCTAAATTTTGGATGCTAAGTAATAAGAATTTGGAAATGTAGGTAGGCCTCTCTTCCAAAGAGACTTATGTTACCAATTTTATCTGAATCTATTTTAAGTTTTGTTGAGTGAGAATTTTAGTAGGAAGTATTACCTGTATTTTTGAGTCTGTAAGCTTCGGTTCAATTCAGTTCAGTTGCTCAGTCATGTCCGACTCTTTGCGACCCCATGAATCGCAGCATGCCAGGCCTCCCTGTCCATCATCAATTCCCAGAGTTCGCTCAAACTCAAGTCCATAGAGTTGGTGATGCCATCCAGCCTTAGACCTTATTATTATCCCTATTTTGCAGATTAAAAACAAACAAACAAAAAAACTAAGATGGAGAAGATTGAGGAAAGTCTAAGATCACACAGCTAAGAAATGTCAGAGCTAGGTCTGGCAATCTACCTGCAGAGCCCTTGTTCCTAATTGCAATATTATTCTACAAAATGATTCTACAGGGCCTGCAGATTGTTGTTGTTGTTGTTTAGTTGCTAAGTCATATCCAAATCTTTTGAGACCCATGGACGGTAGCCCACCAGGCTCGTCTGTCTGTAAGATTTCCCAGGCAAGAGTACTGGAGTGGGTTGTCATTCCCTTCTCCAGATCTTCCTGACATGGGGATCGAACCCATGTCTTCTGCTTGGGAGGGGGATTCTTTACCACTGAGCCACCAGGGAATCCCAGGGGATACAAGAGAACTAATATTTGGCAGTAAAGTTGGCAGAGTTAATATATATACATATGTATATATATTGTGGAAGTCACTCAGTCATGTCTGACTTTTTGCGACCACATGGACTATACTGTCCATGGAATTCTCCAGGCCAGAATACTGGCGTGGGTAGCTTCCCTTCTCCAGGGGATCTTCCCAATCCAGGGATTGAGCTCAAGTTTCCTGCATTGCAGGTGGATTCTTTACCAGCTGAGCCACAAGGGAAGCCCAAGAATATTGGAGTGAGTAGCTTATCCATTCTCCAGGGGGTCGGTCGTCCCAACCCAGGAATCAAACTGGGGTCTCCTGCATTGCAGGTGGATTTTTTACCAGCTGAGCTACCAGGGAAGTCTGTATGTATACATATATAAACAAATGGTCTCTATTTGTAATCTTGTTTCAAAACAAGTAAAATTCAAGATATTTGAATTATACTCTCTTGTCTATAGTGAATGCTGTTGTTGTTAGCACTGAATTTCTTCAAGAAAATATGATTCTCTCTCAAAGAAGTCTTCAGGATGTGTCAACCCATCTAAGGTATAAAATCTATTAGAACATAGAAAGAAAATGACTAAGTTAATTTTGCACCTTCTATCTCTGGCATAGCTTCCAAATTATGTTGATGTTTACCTTGACCCTTACATGTTGGTGTTTTAGATTTTAAGGTATGGAAAAAATTATATTCTTATATGTTTTCACTGGAGATATATGAACCTAAGTGAATTGTGAACTTAGTCTATCTGTTGTCACACATTACTCTGGAACTCCAGCCTTAGTAGGTACCAGCTGCTGGTCTAAATAGTTAGTGATATGAGTGTTAACAGAGCATCACGGCATGTTAGTGCTGAAAGAGACCTTGGGATCAAACCTGTCACTTGGGATGAGAATGGGAAAACTGAAGTTCAGGACCAAGACAATGGTGGAACTGCTGGTACCCACAACAGCAGTTAGATACTGGTTGAAAGGGTGCAGAACAGGGAGTCAATTTGATGTCCAATCTCTTTGAGCTGCAATCACACTGTTGGTCATCTGAGATGTGTGTACTGAGGGAGCAAATTGGAAGTTAGAATAAAGTAGGTTGCTCTTGGGTTAGGAGAAGAATATTATTTTAGACTGAGCTTTACTTTCCTCAGGTGGCTCAGTGGTAAAGAATTCACCTGCCAGTGCAGGAGATGTGGGTTTGATCCCTGGGTTGGGAAGATCCCCTGGAAAAGGGAATGGCTACCCACTTCTGTATTCTTGCCTGGGAAATCCCATGGACAGAAGAGCCTGGTGTGTTACAGTCCAAGGGGCTGCAAAGAATCAGAGACACTACTAAATGACTGAGCATGCATGTATTACTTTTCTCACACTCGTTTATCAGGCTAAAGGTGGAAAATATTTTCATTCTCTCCCTTCACTTTACCTTTTCTCATACATCTTAGAGTCATTACTGAATATTTTGGTTTTTGTTCTGATGTTTGAGAAAGAAAAAATAATTTTCCCATTTGAATTTCCTTTCAGTTTGCCTAATTAAAATTTGATATCATGTATCAAATGATTCATCTGTAGCATTTATATCTAGTCATTTGGGCAAGAAGCCCTGCATAAAAGCAATTATGTTGGGTAATACCCAATTATTCACATGCATCTCAAGCAGATATATGCTCTTTAAAATATCCAAATGCCATTTCAGGAAAAAAAAAAAAAAAGGCAAAACAGAATTATACTGTTCTCAGCCAAAAGATTCTTTGGGAACAAAGTTCTAGATAACAACAATGAAAGCGCTAAACCAGGGCTTATCAGTCTTGGCACTATTAACATTTTGGACTGGATAATTCTTTGTTGTGAGAGTTGTCCTAATCATTCCAGAATGTTCTAGCTCTCTAAAATGCACTTGGTGATGTTTTATAAATGGTTCTGATCTACACATGCATTTCTTTTAGATACCTTAATCCAGTGATGATAAACAGCATCGTCTTTCATATTTCTAACAATGCAGGTTAAAAAAATCTAATAAATGTTCACATGACTAGCAGTCTTCAAAACACTCTAAAATAGCATCTAATTTTTCCCTCATAAAAGCCTTGTAAATTATGTTAGATGTTTGGTAATATCAAATAATCATGAATATCATGAATAATCATGGTAATATCATGAATAAAGGCACATTTAAGGTCACAGAGCTAGGTCATGGAATGATAGATTTAGAGTTTGAGTCTCTTGCAGTTGCGAAGCTCCTGTTGGGCATCCGTGGTGAGTGGGGAGAACGTGGCTGGGATGGCTTGGGTTGAAATCTTAGTGCTACCAATTACTAGCTTTGGGTAACTGGGCTATTAGTTTAATCTCATAATTTTTCAACTTTCTTCTCTGTAAAATAAGGATTACCCAATATGAAGTTAGAAAATACTTCAAAATGTATTGCGAGGAATAAACAACCAGTGCTTTTATGTACTTAGCAAGTGATAAGAAATATTAGGTATTAGTATTAACAATAGTTATAAGAATTATATAATTGAAATGAAATATAAAGATAGACTGACTTGATTTGGGCCAAGTTCCATCAGTTATGAGTCATGTGACCCTACTATACTGATGTACCCTCTTTCTTTCTTAGTTTTCCTGTCTGTGGAAGACAGAAGATGACAATGATGGGAATTGCCTTATCCCATAGAGTTTTTGTGAGAATTAAATGCCACACAATAAAGAGTCCCTGCATGTAAATAATAATAATAATAATTATTATTCACTGAAGGGGATGGTAGAGGATGAGATGTTTGGATGGTATCATCGACTCAATGGATATGAGTTTCAGCAAACTTTGAGAGAGTGAAGGACAAGGAAGCAGTCCGTGGGGTCACAAAGAGTCAGACATGACTTAGCCACTGAACAAGAACAACAATAGCGAAATTTAGCCTTAGCCTCAATAGTCTTGTCTATACTACTCTTATCACTCAGATTTTTTTGTTTGTAAGCCAGAGAAAGAAAAGACTAAAAAAGAAGTTCTTGGACAAATGGTGGTGGTGGTTTAGTTGCTAAGTCATGTCTGACTCTTGTGACTGCCAGGCTCCTCTGTCCAGGGGATTCTCCAGACAAGAATACTGGAGTGGGTTGCCATTTCCTTCTCCAGGGGATCTTCCCAACCCGGGTATTGAATCTGGGTCTCCTATACTGCAGGCCGATTCTTTACCAACTGAGCTATGAGGGAAGCCCATTCTTGGACAAGCACTGTTAGATAATTGGGGTAAGGCTGAAGGGAGGTCTGGGTCTGAGAAATGGTCAGACACCAAAAGAAGCCAGGAATCTGTGATCAGGAGCCGTAGTGGGAGTCACCCAGCAGGACCGAAGTGGGGGCCGTCACTGTGGCCCATAGGCTCCAGGTCCTCACAACCTCTGGAGAGTCAAGCCCAGGAGAGAGGTCTGCCTGGCTTTTCTGAATCTGCTTTGGACCCTAGGGTTGGTAGGCACAGCCTCTTCCTAGAACTAGACAGCACACAGGATCCAGGTAGCTCCTAAACAGATGTGGGCATTGTTATGAGGAGCCTGCATGGTGAGCAGTCAAAAGGCTTACACTTTGCTGCCAAGGTATCTACTCAGGGGCAGGGGTGGGGCGGGGAAAGGCACCCTGGTTTTCTCCTTTAACAATTAGTCACTATGGTCCTACTGTGCTTAGTCACTCTGTTGTGACCAACTCTTTGCAACCCCATAGACAGTAGCCTACCAGGCTCCTCTGTCCATGGGGATTCTCCAGGCAAGAATACTGGAGTGGGCTACTATGCCCTCCTCCAGGAGATCATCCCCACCCAGGGATCAACCCCAGGTCTTCCACATTGCAGTCTGAGCCACCACGGAAGTCCATGGTCCTACTAGAGAAATTTTATTTTTTTAATTAAAAAATCAGATCAGTTTTTCTATTTTATGCCTGAGTATTTGTTTTGAGTACAGTCACAGTCAAAATGTCACTGGTGGGAATGATAATGAAAAATTACTGACTATTGAAGGAAAGATGTAAAATGGTAAAGGAGAAAAAGGAAATTAATCCTGAGTGCTCATTGGAAGGACTGTGGCTGAAGCTCCAATAATTTGGCCACCTGATGTGAAGAGCTGATTCACTGGAAAAGACCCTGATGTTGGGAAAGATTGAAGGCAGGAAAAGAAGAGGATGGCAGAGGATGAGATGGTTGGATGGCATCGTTGACTCAATGGACATGAGTTTGAACAAACTCCTGAAGATAGTAAAGGACAGGTAAGCCTGGCATGCTGCAGTCCATGGGGTCACAAAGAGCTGAACATGACTATGGAGTGAGTAACAACAACAAAGGAGAAAAATGTTAAATCACTTCATGTGCTTTTTATTGGGCACTTTCCATGCACACAACACCAGACCAGTGCTGAGGACTGAAGATGCAGAGAGCATAATTTTTTTTTTTTCCCTCTAGGAAGCTAGTCAGAGAAGGCAATGGCACCCCACTCCAATACTCTTGCCTGGAAAATCCCATGGATGGAGGAGCCTGGTGAGCTGCCTTCTATGGGCTTGCACAGAGTCGGACACGACTGAAGCGACTTAGCAGCAGCAGCAGAAAGCTAGTAATTTAACTAAAGCTTGGAAACTGAGGGCTTCCCTGGTAGCTCAGACAGTAATGAATCCGCCTGCAATGCAGGGACCTGAGTTCAATCCCAGGGTCAGGGAGATCTCCTGGAGAAGGGAATGGCTATCCACTCCAGTATTCTTGCCTGGAGAATTCCATGGACAAACATGACTGAGCAACTAAAACTTTTACTTTTGGGCTTCTCTGTTGGCTCAGCTGGTAAAGAATCCACCTGCAATGCAGGAGACCTGGGTTTGGTTCCTGGGTTAGAAAGATCCCCTGGAGAAGGGAAAGGCTACCCACTCCAATATTCTGGCCTGGAGAACTCCATGGACTGACTATAGTCCATGGGGTCACAAAGAGTTAGACATGACTTAGCAACTTTCTCTCACTCACTTGAAGAGTGAAAGGGACAAACCAAACAAACAGTAGCTGTAATAGTTTGTGAAAGTGTTTTAATGCAGATGTATGCAAAGTGCTTTGGGATTATAAGAGTAAAGACATGATTATAGTAATAATATAAGCTCAGACTTAAAGTAGCATTTGACCAGGAGAAAAAGGGAAGATGATATTCCAGGAAGAGAAAAATCAAAGGTGAAAGAAAAATCAGGAAATAAAAGGAATAAATTCCAAGCCTGTTGCAACAACCTGTCCCATCATATCATGTTTATTTTATTGTCATTTTTATGTCCCCTGTGATTTTTTTTTTTAAAGAGATGAAGTTGCTGTGTAATAGTCAGCTTTCCCACTAGATCATGCTTGGTGTGAAGAGTTATGTTTCTGGAATAATTTTATACTAGTCATTATTTCTGAAATAATGTCCCTTAACCTAGGACTGCCATGGAGAAAGCTGTTATGTAGATACTATTTGGGGAAGGGAAGCAGTGCCAGTATTTTGGAAACAAGATATCTCCTTTGCCATTCTAATTCCATTTCAACATGTCTTTAAGCTCATTTTGATAAGACTTAAACCAGCAGATCTGGCTTAGGTACAACTGTGGTTGTATCTATTCAGATTAAGTGCTGCAGAGGGTGGCCCAATTGTGGAATGAATTAGCAACCTTAATTACCTACTAAAATTAATTAAGGCGGGCATTAGGACAAATGACCCATGTGGACAATTAGAATAGTTCCAGATACCTAAGATAATCTGCCTTTCTTTTCTGCCTAATCACAGTAAAACCAGAATTTATCTCCTTTGAAAAAGTATTAAAAGAATCAAACAGGCTTTAAAAAGACAAGTGTAGCTTGACTTTCAATAAAAGGTGGGAAATGATGAGCCCATATTTTATTCTACTTAGATCAGGGTTTGGCAGACTTTTTCTGTGAAGGGAAAGAGAGTAAATACATTCGGCTTGGGGGGTCATAAGTCTGGGTGTGACAACTGTTCAACTTTGCTCGTAATGTGATAGCATAGCATCCAGAGACAACATATAAAGGAACAGACAGAACTATGCTTTAATAAAATTTCATTCATGGCCATAATAAAAATGTCACTGATATTCTCATATCATGACATATTCTTCTTTTGATTTTTTTTGCCCACTTTTAAACATGTAAAAACTGTTCATAGCTCTTGGGCTATACAAAAATAGATGGCAGATCAGGTTTTTCCCATGGGCTATAGTTTGTCAACCCTTGGATTAAATAATGAAAACATTATGAAATGAAGTGATTAAAATCTACAGTTCCATGTGACCCAAATATGATAAAATTAAATAATATATACAGTATCCTAGCATCACTGAGTGGAGAAGGCAATGGCACCCCACTCCAGTACTCTTGCCTGGAAAATCCCATGGACAGAGGAGGCTGGTGGGCTGCCATTTATGGGGTCGGACAGAGTTGGACACGACTGAAGCGACTTAGCAGCAGCAGCAGCAGCAGCATCACTGAGTATAAAATGACATGGGGGAACAAACCACATTTTAAAAACCATATTTCATCAGGTTACTCTTTCTCTGGTCTCCAAGTTGTGATTTGATCACATATTAGTGAAGCTTTTTCAGAAATAATTCTGCAAGAGGTGCTACTTATCTTGTCCATGCAAGAATGGGACTTCAAATATCACTTGGAGCCAACCGGTTCAAGTCTTTTCAGTTCAGTTCAGTTCAGTCCCTCAGTTGTGTCTGATACTTTGCGACCCCATGGACTGCAGCATGCCAGGCTTCCCTGTCCATTACCAACTATCAAAGCTTGCTCAAACTCATATCCGTCAGGTTGGTGATGCCATCCAACCATCTCATCCTCTGTTGTCCCTGTCTCTTCCTGCCTTCAATCTTTCCCAGCATCAGGGTCTTTTCCAATCAGTCAGTTCTTCACATCAGGTGGCCAAAGTATCTGAGTTTGAGCTTCAGCTTTAGTCTTTCCAATGAATATTCAGGACTGATTTCCTTTAGGATTGACTGGTTGGATCTCCTTGCAGTCCAAGGGACTCTCAAAAGTCTTCTCCAATACCACAGTTTAAAAGCATCAATTCTTTGGTGCTTAGCTTTCTTTATAGTCCAACTCTCACATCCATACATGACCACTGGAAAAACCATAGCTTTGACTGAAGTGAAGTGAAGTGAAGTGAAGTGAAGTGAAGTGAAGTGGCTCAGTCATGTCCGACTCTTTATGACCCCATGGACTGTACCCTACTGTGCTCCTCCATCCATGGGATTTTCCAGGCAAGAGTACTGGAGTGGTTTGCCATTTCCTTATCCAGAGGATCTCCCTGACCCAGGGGTTGAACCCAGGTCTCCCACACTGTATGCAGACGCTTTACTGTCTGAGCCACCAGGGAAGTCCAGCTTTGACTAGATGGACCTTTGTCAGCAAAGTAATGTCTCTGCATTTTAATATTCTGTCTAGGTTGGTCTTTTAGTTGTGGTTAAAATTTCTTCTTAATTGGTTCAAATTTTTTTTTTTTTAATAGAAACTGATATTTACTAGAAATGAGACGCAGATGCTATACCTAACAACTCCAACATAAAAACCCCACTAGGAGTGTTGAGGAAGACCTGTGGTGTAATATTAAATCATTATTATTAGACTGTGCTTCCCTGGTGGCTCAGTGGTAAAGAACTCATCTGCCAATGCAGGAGATGTGGGTTCCATCCCTGGGTTGGGAAGATGCCCTGGAGAAGGAAATAGCAACCACTCCAGTGTTTTTTGCCTGGAGAATCCCATGGACAGGGGGGCCTGGTAGGCTACAGTCCAAGAGGTCACAAAGTGTTGGACATTCACTCAGTAGATTAGTATTAATTATTCCTGAAAAGAGTGGCTATGTTAGGACTTTTGTATTGATTTTGACCTAGGCTCCCCTTTTATTTTGTTTTGCTTATCTGAATGATCTGCTGATATGCCTGGCTGTGTCTGTGTCCCACTCTATTCTGGTAGATTCCTGGTATTATTATTATGTTGTTACTCTTTCTCTGGTTACAATTACATTACAGTTGAGTTCTCCTCTACCCAGTTTCAGCATCCTTTCCTTACTGATAAAGTTGCCCACTAACTGTTTTTGTACTGCACCATTTTTCTTTTCTTTTTTTTTAAAATAAATTTATTTATTTTAATTGGAGGATAATTACTTTACAATATTGTATTTGTTTTGCCATATATCAACATGTATCTGCCACAGGTATACACGTGTTCCCCATCCTGAACCCCCCTCCCTCTTCCCTCCCAGTACTATCCCTCTGGGTCTTTTGTTTTTATTTGCTAAATCAAAATCCAGTGGAAAGTTGGAAGTGTTATTATTTTGTAATATGAAAGATTCTCCACTGAGAATTTCTCTGAAAACAAACAAACAAACAAACAAACCAATTAGTGCAGAATACTTTTCCCAAATGTGTGTAACTATCATGTTGTGGGAAAGGCTTTGTAAATGTCTTGAATTCCGATGAGAAGAGGTTGGGGTCAAATTCTGCTTGAGAAAGACTGTCCTGGTATCAAAATCCTATTAGGCACTGGCCAGAAAACCTTCCCATCATGCATATTGTTTCACGTGTATGAGTATGTAAAGAACTGATGCTTGAACTGTGGTGTTGGAGAAGACTCTTGAGAGTCCTTTGGATTGCAATGAGATTCAATCAGTCAATCCTAAAGGAAATCAGTTCTGAATATTCATTGGAAGGACTGACACTGAAGGTGAAAACTACAATACTTTGTCCACCTGTTGTTAAGAACTGACTCATTGGAAAAGACCCTGATGCTGAGAAAGATTGAAGGTGGGAGGAGAATGGGATGACAGAGGATGAGATGGTTGGATGGCATCACTGATTCAATGGACATGACTTTGAGTAAATTCCGTGAGTTGGTGATAGACAGGGAAGCCTGGCGTGCTGCAGTCCATGGGGTCACAAAGAGTTGCACACGACCAAGTGACTGAACTGAACTGATACATATTTTATATATATACATATAGTTAGTCAGCTCTCCTGGTAGTTCAGTGGTAAAGAATCTGCCTGCCAATGCAGGAGACTCAGCAAGAACCGTAGGTTCAGTACCTGGGTGGTGGGGAAGATCTTCTGGAAAAAGAAATGCAACTCACTTCAGTATTCTTGCCTGGAAAATCCCATAGACAGAGGAGCCTGGAGGGCTACAGTCCACGGAGTCACAAAAAAGTCAGACACGACTTAGCAACTAAACAAACAACATATATATATAGTTGTTATATATGTAATTATAAATTATACACGTGTTTTACCATTGTACAGAGTAATATAAACATATAAGTCACAGAACTTTAGAAGGTCAAGATAAAATTAAAAATAAGCATTCTGTTGTTTCTCTTTTTCAGTTTTGTGAATTGCTCTGTGCACTCTGGGATATCTCCCACCCTGGAGGTCAAACATCCCAATGGCTTCCAGAGCCAAGATTAAAGGACTTCTGTTTTTTGCTTTGCTAAGGTTTTGTCAAGGGCTTCCCAGGTGGCTCAGTGGTAAAGAACCAGCCTGCCAATGCAGAAGCAGGAGACGTGGGTTCAATCCTTGGGTCAGGAAGATCCCCTGGGGTAGGCAACCCACTCCAGTATTCTTGCCTGGAAAATCCCCATGGATAGAGGAGCCTGGTGGGCCGCAGTCCATAGGGTCACAAAAAGTTGGACGTGACTGAGCATGAGCACAACCATTTTTGGGGCTTCCCAGGTAGCACTAGTGATAAAGAACCCGCCTGCCAATGCAGGTTGTGTAAGAGACAGCAGTTCGATCCCTGGGTTTGGAAGATCCCCTGGAGGAGGGCATGACAATTCATTCCAGTATTCTTGCCTGCAGAATTCTATGAACAGAGGAGCCTGGTGGGCTGCAGTTCGTGGGATCGCAAAGAGTTGGACATGATTGAAGCGACTTAGCATGCACGTAAGGTTTTGTCATTTAAGGGCTTCACACTTTGTGTGGTGCGTGGCACCCCGAATCATACTGTTATTCATTTGGGTGTGAGTGTACAGAATTAAGCATCTAGGATATTCTTTTATTCGTGGCCTGTGATGTGTTTGATGAGTCTGGTGATTTCCACAATGAAGCAGGTTTCTGGGGCACAGTTAAGCTGATGCAGCCTATGCACGAGAAGGGGGCCTCAGGGTCAGGCATTACAGTGGCAAGCACCACAAAACCACGTCCATTTGTTTTGGTTCAAGCTGAATTTTACATTCATTCTGAGGGCTGACTTTAGACAAAATTGATCAGTTTTGAGGGAGTTTACGATTTTCCTAATTGCTACCTAAGAGCACCCTTAAGCCCCTTAAGGGTGGGGGCATTTCATTTTATGCTACAGTGATGGAATCCAGCACCATTCATACATGAAAGTATCTAATCATCTCTCTACCATGACCTTGACACTGTGATATCCCTTCTCTGCAGAGTTGAATGTAAATTCTCATCTAAATGTTGAATCAAGTAATTGCAAATATTGGTGATTTGACAGTGGGACACATAGAAGTTGGAAAGCTTCCTGGTCCATCTGAATTCTCTTTGTTGGTTGACACACTTGCCTATTCTCCTCTTCTAAATACTTTCTCAGTTATTTGAAAAAGAGATAATCTGCCAAACAAGGTTTAATTTCTGAATACTGTCACAAAAGTTGATGTTACCAAGAAAACAAAGTAATTCATGATTTCCTCTAGAAGAGCTAAGGCTATATGGCCAGCCAAAGGGGAAGGATGATGTTGTAGGAGGGTCAGTATCTCTTTTGCACTGGTGCACAAAGGAAATTGCAATTTGGGGAAAATTATCTTCCACTTTGCATTCTCCCCTCTTGATCTTGAACCTCAGATTTACATTCATTTTAATGATGAAGATATAGAGGTAAATAGAATTATTTAGGACCTTTTGAAATCATACCAAAATGGAGAATATTTTAAAATCAAATTAATAGCAGAATGAACAGAAATGGGCATAAATAGGTGAGTGAAGCAGTAATGCTCATTAGAAGTATACAAACAATAATATAGTACGCAGATGGGCTGATATTTAATAGTGGACTGAAGACCTGGAAGGAACATAGGGTTGAAAAAAATTTGGAAATGGCATTTCACTGGCAAGCAGAAAAAGTAATAATTGGCTACCTGGAACATTTCCTAATTGAGGGCTTAATAGACTGGCTTAATAGATAATTCAGAGGTTTGAGTGAAGATGGGAAACTAATAAGTTTTATCTTAATTAATTATGTTAGTGTTAGATTAAAATATTTGAGGCAAATCTTGGTGGTGGTTTCTGAAACAGTTATGAAACATACTAGCAAGATCAGTAATATAGATAATATATTGATAGTTGCAAATGTATATTTTGAGACCAACAAAATATGGGGATATCAGGATTTGATTAAACAGCTAGGCTAGGAACCATATGTTTATGCTTGAGTTTTTGCCATCAGCATTGTGCTTAATATGGCCAGAAAATGTACTCTGGAGCAAGTGACAAAATCAGAGTGCGTGCGTGGGAAGCTGCTTCAGTTGTGTCTGATTCTTAACAACCCTCTGGACTGGCGCCCACTAGCCAGGTTTCTCGGTCCATAGGATTCTCCGGGCAAGAATACTGGAGTGGGTTGCCACACCCTCCTCCAAGGGATTGAACCCTTGTCTGCGGCATCTAACTGCATTGACAGGTGGGTTCTTTACCACTAGCACCACCTGGGAAGCCCAAAAATCAAAGTAGGAATCATGAAAGTTTATATTTAGCATGCTTGAATAGAGAATATGACCCAGCCTCACAGACCAAATGCAATATCTATGCTACTGTAAAATTTTGCCAAATTTATATTAATATTTGTTATTCCTTCCAAGGCATTTTGAACATTATAATGAAGGCTCAAGTGGGAAAGGCACCCTTTGCCAACTTCAAGGGCATTTTGAAATGGAAAGAGGCCTAATGCTAAGTTCAGACTACAGGTCTGTCATGTTTATAGATTTGGTATCACACTGTCCCATGAGTTCCAGCAATAAATATTCTTTAAAAAGCCTCACAAATCTTCTTGAGCATCACATATCTTTTCACAAATGACATCTGGGTGAGCTGGATATAAATAAGCCAAAACCATGATTAGTAGATTCCTTGGGGCATATAAATGAAGGGGGAAAGTATGTGGTTAACTGCAACCAGGAACTGTAACTGGAGTTTCTGTGGAATGTTTGAAGAGGAAACCACTGGATTCAATAGGGTTTCTAGTAATTCTTTTCTGCTGGACACCTTTCCTGGGCTGGGTCAGCTGCTCAGTAGCTAGAATTTGACCTGGTCCCCCCAGGCTTTATTCATTTCCTTGTGGCAAGTTTGCTTTCTTGCTCTTCTTCTGTGCATCCTTTTCTCTATCTCTAAAATTCCATGTATTTTAAATGACTATATTTTTTCTTTGCAATATCTCCTACAGTTATTTATTCTCCTTCTCTCCTCCTGTCGCCCCACCCATTTCTCTTTCCTCTTTCTCTCTTTTTTTTTTTTTTGAGAATGTACTCAGATGCTATTAGAAAAGACCCCAGTGAGGTTGGAGGTCATCTTATGTACATGTGAGGACAACAATGTTCGGAAACTTGACTTCTGTTGTAATGAGAGATTCATTTCTGGAGACTATGTCTTTTGATTCTCAGTATTTTGCTTTTGACCTCCTCAAGGATAAGCCTCAGCACCTTATTCGGGACATCTGTGAAGGGCTTCTGTCTTCTGATAGCTTCCCTTTTCAATTTTCTCTGCACAAGTTATTAAGGAAAATATCTGTTCTTAAGGAAAATATCTGTTCTTTCAGTTAACAAATATTTAACTGATATGTACCAGGTGTTTTGCTAGAGCCTGGACACTTGTCTGCCCCTTGTAGGAAAGTTACATAATTTAAGGGACTCTGTGAAAAATGAAAATGCAGGGCCACTTGTTCAAAAATGATAAGGATTTTCAAAATGGCAAGAGCAAACACTGAACCATGTGTAGGCTTCTTCGGAGTCCAGACCTCTGGGTGACTGACTGCACACACCCATGAAACTGACATCAGCCCTTGGATTAATTTTCATATAGTCCTCTTTTCTTCATGTAGCTCTGTTTATACACTTCTAAATGGTACCTAGTAGTTTTTAAATTCTTAAAATCTTTACCCTTTTGGCCCAAACCTGACTTTTCCTCCTTACTTATCGTGCTTCCACTAAGTGAATGTGGACTGCATAACTAATACAATAATATTTGTTGTTGTTCAGTCTCTAAGTCATGTCCAACGCTTTGTGACTCCATGGACTGCAGCACACCAGGCTCCTCTGTCCTTCACTATCTCCCAGAATTTGCTCAAACTCATGATGCCATCCAACCATCTCATCCTCTGTCTCCCCCTTCTCCTCCTGCCTTCAATCTTTCCCAGCATCAGGGTCTTTTCCAATGAGTCATATGTTGACATCAGGTGGCCAAAGTATTGGAGCTTCAACTTCAACATACAATAATACAGAGGGGGAAAATTCACCTTCGTAGCACCTAGCAGCAGAATGGCAAACTGTTCTAGGAAATGGTCTTGGTGAATTTCTCAAATGGGAGAAGTGATCCTCACAAAGACACTCACAAGAAAAAGATTGAAGCTCTCTGCCTAACAAAAGGAGGAGAGAGGGAGGAGTAGTAATGAGGCAGGGCCCAGAGGGACAGACTTAGAAAGAAAGACTCATGATTTCTCTGGCAGCAAGATTTCTTAGAGAAGAAGCCATCTGAATGAAAGGGCTGTGTTTGTGTGTTGGTTAGTGTATCATGGAAAATTTCCACCTTTCCTATAAAATCTCTTATTAACTTTACCTTGCTGGATAATGCGTTTGGTAAGAATGGAGTCTTTTTGGCCATTGGAAATTTTGCATTGTGTCAGGGTTGGTTTATTACAAAATCAGTGACTTCATGAGAAGACTTCCAACAAATGAATTCTTCAAGTTATTTTCCATTTCCTCTTTGTGCCTAACATATATCTTTCCCCTCCCTACTTCCCTTTCCCCTACTATTCCTTCCTCTTTGCCCTTTGTTTCCTTAAAACCTGTACATGTTTTAGGTCCAGTGAAACTCTTCTTTATCTCAGAAATTCTAAGAGTCATTCTGATTCAAAATGATCTCTTCTGCTACAGATGCACTTTGTTTTTTATTTCCTCTTTCTAGATATATATACATATATATATTTAATATGACTTTGCTTGATCCTCCTAGATACAGGAAGCTCACTAAGGACAGAGATTTTCTATTTATCTTTTTTTTTTAATCATCACACCCAGCCCAATACTCTGTCTATAGCTGAAAGAATGCTGATCCTAAATGAGAGAAATTGACTGGGTTACAGAAAACCTTAATGTCAAAGAGAATAAAAAGAGGAGCAGAAACTACTTAGGTTTTAGAGACAGGTAATAAAGCCATAGCTAAAAATGGATGACCATGTTTGAGAGAGGCAAAACCTTTTATAAAAGTCTGTTGGTAAATATTCTCTTCTAAAAAGTGGTCTGTTCATTTGATACTAGCAAATCTAAGGCTTTTTAATAAATTTGCTGAAGCAAGTGGCAGATATTCTAATATAGGAATCACAGGACAAATATCGTAAAGCAAGCACTGAAAACAAACAGGCTTTTCCAGAACATTTCTGTTACCAGTGAAAATAGGCTAAGAATAATCAATTCCTTGGGAGAAACGAGTTTGATATAAGTACTCAGAGCATATTCCATTATCATGTTGCTGCTGTTTACTCACTAAGTTGCCGCTGATTCTTTGTGACCCTTTAGACGCCTCTGTCCCCAGGATTTTCCAGACAGGAATACTGGAGCAGGTTGCCATTTCCTTCTCCAGGGGATCTTCCTGACCCAGGGATTGAACCTGAGTCTCAAGCATTGGCAGGCAGATTCTTGATTACTGAGCCACCAAGGAAACCTTCCATTACCATAGTAATCATATTTAATCAACTCTACACAGTTTTCATGATACTGCAGGGGTTTAATCTTCCCATCTAAATTATTTGTCACATTCATAATGTTCTGTAGGGACTGTTTGAACAGACACCTATTGGGTAAAACCTGTGATTACCAGAGCCAATATCTTGAGGCCTCAAATAGTCCACAGGCAGGTAGGCAGCACATTTTGGAGAGCTTAGTTTTAAAGATGTTTATTTCTGTATGGAAAATCTACATAGAGTTCTGTTAGAAGAGATGGAAATTGGGATCAGGTGAGAAAGCCAGAATTGACCCTCTGGGAGGAGAAACCCTGAAGTAGGAAGACATTTTTGTTATATTAACCAATATGATAATTTGATATCAGAAGACTTTCATAACTATGAAGTTAAACATGGTGAAAGTGGTAGTGAAAGTGAGTAGTTGAGTACACCACAGAGAATTCACATCCTCTTCCTATAGGATGAAGCCAGGTGAGTCAGTAGCAATATAGTCAACAAATGAGCTGGTCGGGAATTTAGAAGTCTCAATCAGAAATGACTCGGTCATTCAAATAACTTTCTGTCTGAAGTTCTTTTCTGTCAGATATCTACCCAGGGAGGCATTACTTTGGAGTTTTAAGTTGCCTAGGCTTACAGACTGGGAGGCTTGCTTTTGTTAGGCAGTTCAGCAGCATCTATCTCCAAGCCTCAGATTTGTAATAATCAGCTTAAGGCTGATATATGGCCAGAGAATGCAAATTCATCCATTTGCAGTGAGAACTGTAACTGTCATATAACCAGAATATTCAGGATCTCAGCACCAGGACATTCTCTCCCTATAGGTCGGCCTGAAGAGAAGACAGATTCTAATCAGAACACTTCCCAGTGAGGCATCAGGACATAAAGTATTAGTTTGATGGCCTGCAATATTTCTCGGCAATAGGCTAAATTAGCCTGTTGTTTCCACCATCGCAATAAGAAAAACCTTGACAATGGACTACAGTATTCTCTGTCTTCTGGTGGGCCCACTGCCTTTTCAAAATGCTTTGATGAGTAGCTCAGAGGTAACTTTTTAATTCTCCTTTCACAGCTTCCATAACCCACCAAACCTCCTTTGGAGTTACATAGGGCTTCCCAGGTGGCAGGGGTGGTAGATGCAGGAGTCTCAGGGCGTGTGGGCTTGATCCCTGGGTTGAGAAGATCCCCTGGAGCAGGAAATGGCACCCCACTCTAATGAACTCCCTCCCATCCCATTCAGATCCATTAGGTTTAAGCCCTTGATGTGGCCTTACACATTGCAAAGGCCTTTTAGAAATAATTTTATTTTATTGTTTTCCCAGCCTCATCAGTGATTATTTAAACTCATGGAAAAAAACAAAGCCTAGTCATTGCTGGTGGTAGGAGTCTGGTGTAATTATTGAATACTGGGGTTGGGAGTGACAACTTCTTCAAGAAGAAAAGTGGAGATTAGGAAAGGTTTCTAGATGCAAGAGAGACCAATCTGTGTTAGGAGTGGGGAGATTTGGGGAGAAAATATGCCAGGGTGGTTGCGGAGTGCTGACCTACTGCTACAAAGACCTTACCTCAATCATGCAAATGCAGATGAGTGATGGGTCTGCTCTGGGCAATACAAAGTGGTGTAAGCTGGACCTTGTATAAGCTAAAGACATGGATGCTCGAGGCTTGGAGAAAAGGTCTGATACAAAGAGTGGGCTTGGTAATTCTTTCTGGAATACCCAATCCTATTCTGATTGATGAAGCCCACAGAGAAGGCCAAATTTTCACTTTGTTTCTCGTTGTTTGTTCTACCCTTCTTTCTAATTGAGAGAAAGTAAATTGGAGTGTGGAAACATTTTTCTTCTAAAGGTTTAACTAAGATCTTAACTAGTAGTCATGCCTATGTTTTTCATTTTCTTTTTTCACAGTCATATTGTTACAGAATTAGGATAAAATTTAATTTATTTTGGAAAGCATTATAGTACTCCCCACTAAAACAGCAAAAATAAATACCTTTCAGAGGAACTGTTATTGGTTTCAGACAGATTTTGGTAAGAAATCCAAACTTTGTCCTAAAGTAATATATAACCATTGCTTTGTAAATTGAAACCAAGACTTTATTAAATTGCTAGCAAGGCAAGAAGCAGACCAGTTCTTTAATTTACAGTTTTTTTTTCTTTTCTAACCAAGATAAGGAAGGGAAAAATATTATAATCATATAAGCTATTCAGGACATATACCCTTTGGCAATGCTGTGTTGCATACCACGTGACTTTAGGGAATAAGTTTTGCAAATATATAAGAATGGGCTCTTTGCAAATAGCTCTGTTCTGGTCATTGAGCAAACACGAACCAAACCATTTAATTCCATTTCAGTGGCATTAAACTGATTTTAACCCTTTGTTTTCATCAGGCAATTCTTTTGCTTCTATCTTGATGTTTATTGTACACATTGTTTCTCAAGGAGGTACTTCAGAGAAGTAAGAGATGGTGGTGGAATTATTTTAATCATGGAAAGCACGATAGAATTTAAGGCTATATTAGCATCCTGCTGTTGTATAGATCTAATTTAAATGTGACCATTTTAGAGCATGATCTCTCAAATAAATGTGTGGTTTTCAGCATCAAGAGTGGATTTTCTTATGTTACACAGTTCTCTATGGTATGTTGTTGGGTTGGTTGAATTTTTTTTTAAATTCTGATAAATTTTCTTTGCATGGTGGTTCTAGTGGTAAAGAATTCACCTGCCTATGCAGGAGACTCAAGAGACGTGGGTTCCATCCTCCGGTCTGGAATATCCCTTGGAGTAGGAAGTGGCAACCCACTCCAGTATTCTTGCCTGGAAAATTCCACACACAGAGAAGCCTGGTTGGCTATAGTCCATGGGGATGCAAAGAGTTGGACACAACTTAGTAACTGAGCATGCACACACTTGAAAAGTACAAGGAAAGTCAATTCTGCTATAACATGTCATATGCTCCTAAAAATCAGCCTCCTATGAAAAATGACGCAATGTAAAAGATAGAGCTTGTGGGAAAAATGGATATAACATTGAAAATCTTTGCCACTGACACAAACAAAGATAAAAAATATAATAAAACAGGCTATGGGCAAAGCTAGTGGAGTTGATGGAATTTCAGCAGAGCTATTTCAGGTCCTAAAAGATGATGCTGTTAAAGAGATGCACTCATATGCCATCAAATCTGGGAAACTCAGCAGGGCCACAGGACTGGAAAAGGTCAGTTTTCATCCCAATCCTAAAAAGAAAGGCAATGACAAAGAATGTTCAAACTACCACACAGTTGCACTCATCTCACACACTAGCAAAATAATGCTCAAAAATCTACAAGCCAGACTTCAACAGTATGTGAACCATGAACTTCCAGATGTTCAAGTCGGATTTAGAAAAGGCGAACCAGAGATCAAACTGCCAACATCTGTTGGATCATAGAAAAAGCAAGAGAATTCAAGAAAAACATCTACTTCTGCTTTATTGACTATGCTAATGCCTTTGACTGTGTGGATCACAATAAACTGTGGAAAATGCTGAAAGAGATGGGAATACCAGACCACCTGACCTACCTCCTGAGAAATCTGTATGCAGGTCAAGAAGCAACAATTAGAACCAGACATGGAACAACAGACTAGTTCCAAATTGGGAAAGGAATACGTCAAGGCTGTGATATTATCACCCTGCTTATTTAAATTCTATGCAGAATACATCATGCAAAATGCTGGACTGGATGAAGCATAAGCTGGACTCAAGATTGCAGGGAGGAATACCAATAACCTCAGATATGCAGAAACACCAAGTGAAGAAGAACTAAAGAGCCTCTTGATGAAAGTGAAAGAGGAGAGTGAAAAAGCTGGCTTAAAACTCAACATTCAAAAAACTAAAATCATGGCATCCAGTCTCATCACTTCATGGCAAATAGATGGGCAAACAGTGGAAACAGTGACAGACTTTATTTTCTTGGGCTCCAAAATCACTGCAGTTGGTGACTGCAGCCATGAGATTAAAAGATGCTTGCCCCTTGAAAATAGAGCTATGACCAACCTAGACAGCATATTAATAAGCAAGGACATTAGTTTGCCAACACAGGTCCCTCTGGTCAAAGCTATTGTTTTTCCAGTAGTCATGTATAGATGTAAGAGCTGGACCATAAAGAAAGATGAGTGCTGAAGAACCGATGCTTTTGAACTGTGGTGTTGGAAAAGACTATTGAGAGTCCTTTAGACTGCAAGGAGACCCAACCAGTCAATCCTAAAGGAAATCAGTCCTGAATATTCATTGGAAGGACTGATGCTGAAGCTGAAGCTCCAATATTTTTCAACCTGATGTGAAGAACTGACTCATTGGAAAAGATCCTGATGCTGGGGAAGATTGAAGGCAGGAGGAGAAGAAGGGGATGACAGAGGATTAGATGGTTGGAAGGCATCACCAACTCACTGGACATGAGTTTGAGCAATGTCTGGTGATGGTGATGGACAGGGGAGCCTGGTGTGCTGCAGTCCATGGGGTCACAAAGAGTCAGACATGACTGAGTGACTGAACTGAACTGGAAACATATAGTACAATCTTATACATCTTGCATGCTTTTATACACATTTTATACCTTCTTAAAATGTTAAGAAACAAATACTACATATTGCACTTTAAATTTGCTTATAGAATTGCTACAGCTTGGGAGTTCTTGTGAAGTGGCTACAGGGCAGTTATTTTGATTTGTAGGCTTCCTGATGGTTTTCTGCAAAGTGAGACCATGGGGGAATGAAAAGGAGCTTGAGGGTGTTGGGGGCCATGAAGAGTGAGCTTGAGGAGTGTGATTGGTTGACTTGAATTGGTTGACATGAACACAACTTTTCTTGTGATTACCAATGCACATGAAATACAGAAATTCAAGGCTATAACTAAGTTACTTCAACACCAACTTCTGAAGGACCCACTGACTGCAATTTAACTTGCTACTTTTCAGCAAAAAGCAAACCAGATCATGGGTATTACATGAAGTCTATTCTACTATTGAAAATGCAAACTGAAAAAAACTGATTTTATGCATCATTTGGTTGACATCAAGTTTATTTTTAATGATTTACTGATTTATAATGACAGTATAAAAATTATACCATGCTGGAATCTCACATTCTCTAAATCAGCTCTTAAGTTAAAAAATTAATACATATTATATTATTGTATAAACATAGAAATACAATATTATGGAAAGCTGAATAATAGCATACTAGTTTATAACATGTAAAAAGTTTAAAGCAAACTTATAAATTTATAATCAAACATGATTCCATGAAATTCTATGCTCTTTTTCTCAAAAGGGCCAAGGGAATATAATGTGAATAAAATCCAATATATAAGACTAGATCTTGAAACTTATATAACAATTAAAGGAAAATATTCAAAGAAGAAAATAGATCTTGTTTTTGTATTAATTAGTTAACAGTCAACTAAGGGCTAAAGTATAAAATATATTGCAAGTAAGTACCAGGAAAATCTCAAGTGAATACCAGGAACATGCTCGATGAGAAATCTCAGTCAAACTGGATAAAGCAATTGCTATTATTCTGAATTGGCATTTGAGATTTGCTACTTAAATCTGGATGGGAAGTAGGGAGAAAAATGTTGAACTCAGGACCTGTCACGGACCATGACTTTTGCCAGTTTACAATGAGGGAGTGCTAGAGGCCAAATTACACAGAGATACAGAAATAAAGGACAAGTAGAATCCTGTGATGTAAAAGCCTGTGGAGCCCCTGCATGCATTCCCAGTTTCATTCCAAGCTTGTTGTTTCATCTGTTACATTAATTTCACAAATCTATTTATTTTTCATTTTTCTTTAAGACTCTTTCTGCCAGTGGTAACCATACCACTGTATCTATATGTTGACCCCATATTTAGTGCTCTTTGTGGCTCTGCAGCCTTAATATTCCTTCCCAGAAGAAGGGTAGGGGGAAAGGATAGTCGAGTAGTTTGATAAGTACGCACAGGGAACTCTGCTCAATGTTATGTGGGAACCTGGATGGGAGGGGAGTTTAGGGAGAATGGATACATATATATGTATGGCTGGATCACTGCTGTATATCTGAAATTATGACAACATTGTTAATTGTCTATATGCCAATATAAAATAAAAAAAGATAATAAAAATTTGCCCCCAAACACTGAAATATTCTTTCATCACACTTCTGAGAAATTCATCTGATGTTTTTACTTGTTAGCTTTCTATCTAATATGGAATCTGTAAGTCTTAGAAAACAGTGACTACTTGAGTAGCAGAAAATAAAATCGCTGTCTAAAAGACAAAAATGGATACTGATTAGTTTATCCTGAGTCCGAAGAGAGATGAACTGCTTTCCAGGGAAGAAGCAGCTTCTCCTGAAATTACTCACAGTTGCTTTTTTTGGAGAATAGAGAGGTTATGGAGAACGTGTCCAGGCTAGTCTACTTAGGAAAGGTAGAGGCAAGATAAAGTTAAATTGATCTGCCTGAAAAGAGAAGAAAGGAGTTTTTAAATTGAACAAAAGTGAGAGTAAAGTCACAGAGTTTATTAGCACGTATGCGTGCAACAGAGGCAACAGAGTCACTACCTGTGAACACGTGCAAAGACTCCCCCAAAGAAGTTTCTGAATAACTAAACTTTCTGGTTAAACTTGGTGTCATGTTCAAGGTTGGAAAGTTAAGCTCCTTTAATGCTATTTTTGGCATGGTCATTAGATTCATGAGTTAAGCTCATTTGTTTTGGTTCTACTCTGTCGTGAACATGCAGGCTTGAGCTTATAGACCACCACTCATTTTGGGATCAGCCTCATCACTTCCTTAAAACTGTTTCTGCTCATACGTATTTTCCATTTTATAGTTTTTGGGCTCTTAAATTCAATTTAAAAGTCACACTCGTGGTTTAAATCTTCTAGTTCTGGACTGAGATATAGCAAGTTGGACATTTACGGGAGGGGGGGCATGGGGAACCATTTTGGTCTATAGGCTTTGAGTCCTATATGGCTCCTTCAAGGATGGTTCTGACATCAGTCCTGAGTATACGAATTTTGTGGCATGTATATTTTTTTCTAAGGTACTTTAATATTTAAGGTGCCAGAGGGAAGACCCTATTGTCTATAAATTATGGGCAATAAACTGCCATTATTTTAGGAACCATACCTGAAATACAGGATAGACGACCACAAAACACATCAAAGGATTCTAAAGTCTATGCTGACAACTCCTGGAGCCAAACTAGAATTATAAGGATTTTTTTTTCTTTTTTATATTTTTAAAGTAGGATGACTGAAGTGGGGATAAGATTAATATAGAGGAAATAATATCATTAGTTAAGAAATCTGCAGTGTTCCATATCTCCATTTCTTTCTTTACTAAAAAATAATTATTTTGATTTGCAACTTGTTAGGTCTGGTTGTTATTAGTGAACATTAGCTGATTTTACTTCTGCTTTGGCATTACAATTTCAAGTTTTTAACTTTCATGAATTTGAAAGTGGAAAAGTGAAAGTGTTAGTCACTCAGTGGTGTCTGACTCTTTGCAGCCCCATGGACTATAACCTGCCAGGCTCCTCTGTCCCTGGGGTCTCCCAGGCTAAGAATACTGGAGTGGGTTTCCATTTCCTTCTCCAAGGGATCTTCCTTAGCCTGGATCTCCTGCACTGCAAGTGGATTCTTTACCATCTGAGCCACCAGGGAAGCCCAAGTTTTTAACTTTCTTGAATTTAAGGAACTTAAATGTTAAATTAAAGAAACATTGCATTTTCCCAAGGGATGGTTTCTCATAACAGTAAGTGACATTTATGAAATGTTTGCACGTTAGATTAAGTTTTTGAAAAACAATGTATTTCCCCCCTTGATGGGTTATCCTTAAGAAAAGTCTGTGTTTTAATTTAATCCTTCAATGCACTCTCATCCTGTGAATAAGGTCATTTTAATGAATTTTGCATTAGTTCCAAAAATCCTGAGCAACCTAATACATTCCTATAAATTACATACTTTGGGGATTTCAGTGCCAAATTTTAAATCTAATTTAATAACAGTAAAAAATGTTATTGTATCTTTTTTGATGGCTTCTGAATTTTATATAGGTTACAATGATAGCAAGCTGATCAGTGAAATCAGTGCCATGTCCCAGGCCTTATGATGAAAATTCAGACCACAGAAAAGGGGAGATAGAGGCAAAAAATAGGAAGAAGAAAGTAACAAAATACATACAGTCAGGCTTCCCTTTTAAGAAACACACAGAAAATGTAGAGGGTACAGGGATCATAAATTTCATTGTTAACTTTAAGATGAGTTGTTGTCTCCAGTTTTAATTTTTTTAAGCAATTTTTTTTCTGATTTTCTTATCCTGTTTTTAGTGTAAAGATATGGAGAAAATGTAAATGTTAGCAGCTCTTAAAAATGATTGTGAAGGGAGATTGACCTTGCTGATAAGACACTTTCTAAGTTCACATTTCAAGAAGAGAGTTCCTCGTCATAATAAAGGAATGAGAGGGAGTGGGAAGCAATGTTGCAGAGGGCAAGGTTAGAGAGGACAACCAGTGGCTACAGATAGAAAGCATGTATTTAGTAAAAGAGACAGTTGAAAGAAGATTTATTTTTAGTGGAATCCTAGAGATCCCACTGAAACAAGGCTTCAATAATCCTACCCAAATTAAGATATTCTGATGAAGATAGATTTCTTAAAGAAGCTGGTAAATAAGCTGAGATCTGTGTTAAGATTGCATAAGGTTCAAAGAAAGTTCAGTTTAGAAGCAAAGGTAATTGTCTATTTTTTTTAAATGATAAAAACTGTTAGGTAATTAGAACAGAAAAAAGAAGTCCAAAATAGTGGTGGCTAAAAGACAAAGAAAGGGAAAATCCTGTGAAAAGGGAACAAAGGAAAAGTCTGTGAACCTGAGTGAGAATCTCAGGTGAAACAAACACACCTCCTTATTGGCTAGCCCTAATTTGGATAGGGCAGGCTCAAGGGGGAGGAGACAAAAAAGTATTGGACCCAAAGGGGTGTCGCCTTTGGGGTCCACCTGCCCTCACATCTCAAAGGTGTACTATCCTTTGTTTATCAAATAAAACTCTGAGCTGTAACTGAGCTTTAACACTGGTCTGCCATTTCAAATCTTTGTTGTGCTGAGACTGAACCGAGGAAACGACACACTCTCTAGAACAAAGCTACTTTTAATACACAAAAGTAAAATTTCAAAATCAAATTTTATTTAGTTAAAAAACCTGGTCTTAAATGATATATTGTTTGTATAGAGTACATTAATAGACACAGAGTCCAGTTGTAGAAATTAGTTAGGAGGGATTAATTTTATATTACTTAAAATAAGGGAGGGAAACTAATTCACAAATTGAAGTTTACAGATCAAAATCCTTTTCTTCACATCTCTTATTAACAATATCTTCCATATCCGGTGGCTTTTCATAAATCATTCTATGTACTCCTCTCTCTCCAGTTTTCAAAATCTCATCCCCATCCTAATCTCTTAATTCCAATCTAACCTCAATAAATAACAAGAGATATTTATTCAACATCTACAACTAGTTAAGCAACCTGATGAATGATGAAGATACATCCATCAGTGAATAGAGCAGAAAGGCATTTTCTGCCTTCAGGATCTTCTGCTATTCATTCTAGTGGTGGAAATAGACAATAAAGAAGAAAAATAAGTAAAATATACAATATGTAAGAAATATACACATATATTGAATATATGCATATGTGTATATGAGCAACTTTACTTATATATATATAAGTTACATCAATATATATATATATTACATCAAAAATATAGAGGATGAGAACCAAAACTTTAAAGAAGTGAAGAAGCAAGCCATGCAACTACACAAGGGAAGAACATTCTAGGCTAAGGGAAGAACATTCTAGGCTGAGGGAATGTCAAGAACAAAAATCATGTTTGTGTAGTCATTCTGGGTGACTGGGCTCGTGGATGGGACAGAAGGCCTGTGTGTTGAAGAAAATAGCAGAAGGGGAAGGTTAGTAAAGGTTAAGGTCAGAGAATGTGTATGACCTTACACATAATAGAAAGACTTCTCCTTTTATTCTCCATGAGATGGAGGCTATTGGGAATTTCCGAGTAACAGAAAGATACTATCTTATTCTACTTGAATAAGCTCTGAGTTGAGAATAGAAGCACTAGAGTGAAGGAAGCAAGGATAGACACAAGAAACACAGTCAGGAGTCTTTTACAACAATTTAAGAGAGAGACAAAAGTGTTTTGGACCAGGGTGATGTGACTGGTGATAGAAGCAAGGTTCAATGCTGTAAAGAGAAATATTGCTTAGGAACCTGGAGTGTTAGGTCCATGAATCAAGGCAAATTGGAAGTGGTCAAACAGGAGACGGCAAGAGTGAACACTGACATTCTAGGAATCAGCAAACTAAAATGGACAGGAATGGGTGAATTTAACTCAGATGACCATTATATCTACTACTGTGGGCAGTAATCCCTTAGAAGAAACGGAGTAGCCATCATGGTTAACAAAAGAGTTTGAAATGCAGTACTTGGATGCAATCTCAAAAACGACAGAATGATCTCTGTTCATGTCCAAGGCAAACCATTCAATATCACAGTAATCCAAGTCTATGCCCCAACCAGTAACACTGAAGAAGCTGAAGTTGAATGGTTCTATGAAGACGTACAAGACCTTTTAGAACTAACACCCCCAAAAGATGTTCTTTTCATTATAGGTGACTGGAATGCAAAAGTAGGAAGTCAAGAAACACCTGGTGTAACAGGAAAATTTGGCCTTAGAATATGGGATGAAGCAGGGCAGAGGCTAATAGAGTTTTGCCAAGAGAACACACTGGTCATAGCAAACATCCTCTTCCAACAACACAAGAGAAGACTCTACACATGGACATCACCAGATGGTCAACACGGAAATCAGATTGAGTATATTCTTTGCAGTCAAAGATGGAGAAGCTCTATACACTCAGCAAAAACCAGACCAGGAGCTGACTGTGGCTCAGATCACCAACTCCTTATTGCCAAATTCAGACTTAAATTGAAGAAAGTAGGCAAAACCGCTAGATCATTCAGGTATGACCTAAATCAAATCCCTTATGATTATACAGTGGAAGTGAGAAATAGATTTAAGGGCCTAGATCTGATAGATAGAGTGCCTGATGAACTATGGAATGAGGTTCGTGACATTGTACAGGAGACAGGGATCAAGAC